>NC_057867.1:18213443-18473951 GCF_019393635.1 Dromiciops gliroides | reverse complement strand
CTTAACCCCCATAGCCCCACAAAAAAAAAGAGTATATGGCACCTATTCAAAAATTGACCATGTATTAGGGCACAAAAACCTCATGGTTAAATGTAGAAAGGCAGAAATAGTAAATGCATCTTTCTCAGATCATGATGCAATAAAAATTACATGTAATAAAGAGCCATGGAAAGGTAGACTAAAAGAATAAGTGGGTCAAACAACAAATCATAGAAACAATCAATAACTTCTTCTAAATGTTAGAATATCTCATCCAGGCTGATGAGGTCCTAGGATAGGATCATGGAGGCAGAAAGAGGGAGGCAACAGAGCTTGGAGTGAGCACAATGCAGCCTGAGCTGTGCTTGGCTGGGGCAAGGGGAGATTACTGGTCCTTTATAAGAACGAAGGATAAACAACATGATTGTTTCCCTGCTCTATGGTGCTTCTGCAGTCTCACTTAGAACCTTCAAACACTTTATAAAAGCTCACTACATTCTATATCATGAGATCCATTGTATCACTAACATTCTGTGATGTTAAATGTCGCTCTTAATTCCCCTGTAGTAAGGACTCTTCTATTTCTGATAGCCCTCCATTTTAGTGACCTCCCAGGTCTGACAGTCTCTTCTCTATGGCAAGTCCTAGCCAAGAATTCTCTGTTTGTCTTCAGGCCTCTACAAGCCCTGATATTCCATATTCTAAGGCCTCATCCTCTTGTGACTTGCTAGATTTTGTTGTCTTTGACATACATGTATTTGATTGAGAATAAACTTCATATGTCTTAGCAATGAACTGGTTTAGAAAGACAGATGCTTTTCAATTCACCTCTTAATTTTTAGAATAAAATCAGCACTCCCAATTCGTGGTCAGGAATAGAAATAGCATTTTCCTGTGTTACTTGATGAAGGCACTGAATGGAATTTTTTATGAGTACTCCATTTGAAGTGATCAAATCCATACATGTTAAAATCCTATTATCATTTTAGTGGTTCCAAACGCATGTTTTAATTCATTCTTCCTTTTTTTTTTTGAGGGGCAATGAGGGTTAAGTGACTTGCCCAAGGTCACACAGCTATTAAGTGTCAAGTGTCTGAGGTCAAGTTTGAACTCAGGTCCTCCTGAATACAGGGATGGTGCTTTATCCACTGCGCCACCTAGCTGCCCCCACACATGCTTTAATTCAGAAGAGCTTCACAGTGTCAATATACCTTTTATTAAAATAAATGCTGTCTATTATGGTTATGGTTGGTTGTTTTTTAAAAAATTATCCTATGCTTGCGTAGATATTCATACAATTGACCCAAGAAATAAAACTTAAAGCAACATATTTTTTGTAGTTTTGTAGGACTCCTCACAGATCTTCCCACTGGGGCCTCTTGTGCCTCTGGGATTAGACCCTTGGGCCCAGAGTCAGAAAGAGCTGCCATCCAGTCTTACCATAGCCAACTAACAACGATTGTGACCCTGGACCATTTTTGAGCTTCTTGGACCTCACTCTCCTCTGCTCTAAAAGGAAGAATGATAACAGCAACTGGGTCAGTTGGTTTTAGTGAGGGTCAAATGAACTCACAATTCAAAAGATTTTGCTAAACTTAAGCACTTTACAACTGCTACCTTTTACATATGTCATAAACATCGTTCTATCCATAAAGTTCATTGGGCTAAAAGGCTACTATGAATTCCGGTATTCCACATCTGAAAGGGCTCATCTAGTATTGACATCCCTCTATTTCAATACCCTGTCAACTCTTATAGTCTCATCCCCTGGGCACTGAAAATCCTAGATAAAATCTGTTCTCAGGGCTGCTCTAGGGTCCTACCCTCTTGTGACTGGCTACAATATGGGGACCTTGGATTCTATATATTTTCTTAGCAATTCTCTGCTTGTGGTTCTTAGCAATACTGTGATTTAAAGCACAGACACACCTTTTCCACTGTTGTCAAATGAAGACTTTTGTAATAAAATAAATACACTGAATTCCCTGCCAAGAAAAGAAATATCAGTACTGGACTTGCCTGATTTCAAGTCACTGTCTGGGCATTCTTAGAGTTCTAAATTTTGTCCCTGGTAGACTGATAGATATTCCAGACCTTTTACCTTTTCTATGGGGTTTCATTTTTCTGTTTCTGAAGTTTAATTGACAATATCAACTTTATGTTAATATCTTTTGTGAAATAAAATTTGTTAATTGTACACTAATTATATTTACTTCTTTTTAAAATAATGCTATCCATGCAAATACATGGGAAAAATTAAAGAAAAAATAAATTTGTCAAAATATTAGTGTTCCCATTTTATTTTTTTCTAGGACACTCTCCGCAAAAAAACGTCTTCAAGTACACAGGACAGACATATCAGTAGCCTAGCCCTGGGCCTAGAGTCACAAAGGGCTGCGTTAACAGTCACCTTGAGATACAGGCTAGGTTTGTGGCTCCAAGCCATTCCCGGGAGCTTTATGACACTCACTGCCATCTCCTCTAACATGGGGAGTGATAGTGGCAGCCAGATGACTGATTTCTGATGAAGACAATAGGAGCTTTTCCATCCTCTTATGTGAAGTTAGAGGTCACCCTTACTTCCCTGGTGTAAGGGCTATTCTCCCTCTGATAGCCCTTCATGTAAGTGCCCTCCCTGCTCTGACATTCTCTTCTCCATGGCAACTCTTGCCTAGGCATTCTCTGTGTGTTCTCAGGTCTCTACAAGCCTTGACATTCCATGTTCTAAGGCCTCACCCTCTTGTGACTTGTCAGGCTTTGGTGCTTTCTGAGTAGATGCATTTTTTTTTGTAAATAACCTTCTTATGTGTCTTAGCAATGCAGTAGTTCAAAAAGAGAAATGGAAGTCCTTTCTAGTCCTCTCCAAGTAATCCTTTAGTATTTTGAATAAAATACTAAATAAAATAAATATCAGTATTTACCCGGCAACTGCTCTGGGGCCCCTGGGACTAAGGTTGCTGATGGTGTTGGGGGAAGGGGTGCCTGAATCTGAAGAAGAGACACAGGAGGGCCCTGGGTCTTTTGGGGATCCTCGAGCTGCCACTCGGACTGAGGAGGCATCTGCTGCTGCATATGTGGAAGAAGAGGTGGCTAGAGATGGATCATTTGGGAAGGTTGTTGATGTGGCTATTGGAGCATTTTATAGCTGTCCTTGGTGGGGGGAGGGCAAAGATGCTGCTGGGGCTGCACCTGGGGCTTCTGGGCTTGGCTATAGGACCTCTTTGGGCTGGTTCAAGCCCTGGGCCTGGAGGGGGGATGCCCAGGGAGATACTTCAGGCTTGGCCACAGCACCCATGGGGTCTGTGCTGTTCTCACTCCACCTTGGGTAACATACCTTAAACTTGACTTATTTGTACCTCATCATCAATTGGACACATGGCTTTCTGTACATCTTGGGCCCATGAAAAATCATCATGGGTTCCCCCTATTTGGACAGGTCAGTCCTTGGCACAAGCTGTTGGTTAGAGAACAGCATAGATAGCCATTACCTCCCTGACTCTCCCCAGAAATGTGGCCAAATTTGGCAGGGCTTCTAGTAGAGGCAGGCTTCTTATTCAATAATGAAACAACCCCCCTACACCCCCAACAGCCTGCAAACAGCCTGGAAGAAAGGTCAGGGAAGATTTGTTCCCAAATCATAACATAAACTTGGACAGACTTCCAGAGATAGTGGAGGATAGAAGGGCCTGGCCTGCTTTTCTCCATAGGGTCAGGAAAAGTTGGACAAGACTGAAAGACAAAACAACCACAACAACAAACTGAGATAACTCTAACAGAATGCAGTGGAGAAGACTGGATCTGCATTCTGTCAGGCCTGACCCCTTGCTTCCCCTAATTAGGCTTCAGTTATCCTATCCCTAAAATTGTGAGGGGGTTACTAATAATGTTCAAACTCCAGGTGATGTGGACCATGAAACATGAAGATTTGGGCCTGTGCTTGGGAGAACTGGAAGAGTCCAGGCATTATGAGACCCAAAAATATATCAAATTACACTGATTTGGGGGTAGGTGTGTGGTGAGGGAGGTGGCAGGGAGAAGTTGCTGCCTAAAATATGTTTTATTAAAACTTTATAGTCCAAAAGCTTCATAATTTCTGAAAAAAAAAAGATATATATTTTCCCCATTAAGGTAGTACAATGGAATAGAGAATAATATTTTTCCCTTATCAAAATTAGTTAAGATAATAAAATTTCTCTCCAGCTATATATTTGTTGTACTGCTCAATTCATAACATTTTACTTTTGGCTCCTGCATGCACATTGTGGTGTTGCATACCAGAAGTTTTGGTATCTTTGATATTAATTTGTTTTTGCCAAGTGTTTTGTATTTATTGACTCCATTGCAAATACATATCTTGTTTTTGCCTAAAAGTCATTACGAAGCAACTTAAATCTGTCTGCTAAATATGGGCAAATAATACTATATAAAAGACTTGGTTAGATCACATTGCCTTAGTGGTCTTTTTGGTGTGCGGCAACTCAGTGATAGAAAGTGTAATGTTGTATACTCAGCACAGTGACTTTGAATGGCTGCAACACTGTAAAAATTGCATTTTGTTCATTCTTTTAATTTAAATAAAGTGATGATGTTAAAACAAAATTTTCCCCAGCTATATAACTGAAACTTAGTTTCAATGTTTTTTTTTTTCTAAAAAGCCTGGGGAACATTTCTGGAAACATCAATACTCTAGGTTAATATTTTTTTAAATCTAAACTGGAGTTTTATTTTTTAATTTTTTTACTCATAAAAGTATTTTATTATTTTCTAGTTACATATAGAGATAGTTTTCAACATTTGTTTTTATAAGATTTCTAGTTTCAAATTTTTCTCCCTACCTTCCCTCCCCAAGACAGCAAGCAATCCGATGTAGGTTATATATGTACAATCACATTAAACATATTCCTGCATTAGTCATGCTGTGCAAGAAGAATCAGAGGAAAAGGGAAAAATATTTCAAAAATTAAAAATTAAAAAGAATAGAAATACTATGGTTAAATCTTCATCTAGATGCCACAGTTCTTTTTTTCTGGAATTGGAGAGCATTCTCCATCATGAGCCCTTTGGAACTATCTTGGACCACTGTATTGCTGAGAAGAGTCAAGTCTATCACAGTTGATCAACACATAATGTAGTCGATACTGTGTATAATGTTCTCCTGGTTCTGCTCATCTCACTCAGCATCAGTTCATGTAAGTCCTTCCAGGTTTCTCTAAAAATCCACATGCTCATCATTTCTTATAGCACAATAGTATTCCATTCCATTCATATACCACAACTTGTTCGGTCATTTCCCAATTGATGGGCAACCCCTCAATTTCCAATTCCTCCCACCACAAAAAGAGCAGCTATAAATATTTTCCCTTTTTTATGATCTCTTTGGGAAAAAGACCTAAAAGTCATATTGCAGGGTTATAGTTGCTTGGGCATAGTTACAAACTGCTCTCCAGAATGGTTGGATCAGTTCACAGCTCCACCAACAATGCATGAGTGTTCCAATTTTTCCACAGCTTCTCCAACATCTATTATTTTACTTTTTCTGTCATATTAAACAATCTGCTAGGTATGAGGTGGTACCCACAGTTGTTTTAATTGGCATTTCTCTAATCAATAGTGATTAAGAGCATTTTTTCACATGGCAATAGATAATTTTGATTTCTTCCTCAGAAAACTGTCTGTTCATATCCTTTGATCATTTCTCAATTGGGGAATGACTTGGATTCTTATAAATTTGATTTAGTTCCCAATATATTTTAGAAATGAGGCCTCTATAAAAAATACTAGTTATAAAAATTATTTCCGATCTTTCTGCCTCCCTTCTAATTTTGGAAGCATTGCTTCTGTTTGTACAAAACCTTTTTAATTTAATGCTATAAAAATCATCCATTTTGCATTTCATAATATTATCTATCTCTTGTTTGGTTATGAATGGTTCTGCTTTCCATAAATATGAGTGGAAAACGATTCCTTCCTCTCCTAATTTACCTCTGGAATTACCTTTTATGTCTAAAGCATGTACCCATTTTGACCTTATTTTAGTATAAGGTATCAGATGTTGGTCTATGCCTAATTTCTGCCATACTATCTTCTATTTATCCCAGCAGTTTTTGTCAAATACTGACTTTCTATCCCTGAAGCTGGAGTCTTTGGGTTTATCAAACAGCATATTACTAAAGTCATTTACTACTGTTTCTCCTGTGCCTAATCTATACCATTGATCCTCCGCTCTGTTTCTTAGCCAGTACCAAATAGTCTTGATGACTGCCTCTTTATATTATAGCTTCAGATTTGGTACAGCTAGCCCACCTTCCTGTGCATTTTTTTTCATTAGTTTCTTTGGTATTCTTGACCTTTTGTTCTTCCAGTTGAATTTTGTTATTATTTTTCTAGCTCTATAAAATATTTTTTAGGTACTCTGATTGGTATGGTACTGAATAAGTAAATTAATTTAGGTAGAATTGTCATTTTTATTATATTAGCTCAGCCTATCCATGAGCAATTCATATTTTTAAAATTATTTAGATCTGATTTGATTTGTGTGAAAAATGTTTTGTAATTGTGTTCATAGAGTTCCTGGATTAATCTTGGCAAGTAAACTCCCAAATATTTGTTATTGTCTATTGTTAATTTAATGAAATTTCTCCTTCTATCTCTTGCTGCTGGACTTTGTTGGTCATGTATAGAAATGCTGATGATTTATGTGGATTTATTTTATATCTTGCCACTTTGCTAAGGTTGTTAATTGTTTTAAGTAGATTTTAGTTGATTCTCTAGGATTCTCTAAGTATACCATCGTATCATCTGCAAAGAGTGATAGTTTTGTTTCCTCCTTTTCTATTCTAATTCCTTTTTCTTCTATGATGGCTAAAGCTAATATTTCTAGGACAATATTAAATAATAGAGATTATAATGGACACCCCTGTTTCACCCCTGATCTTATTGGGAAGGCCTCTAATTTATCTCCATTGCATATAATACTTGCTGATGGTTTTAGGTAGATGCTGTTTATTATTTTAAGGAAAACTCCACTTATTCCTAAACTCTCTAGTGTTTTTATAAGGAATGGGTGCTGTATTTTGTCAAAAGCTTTCTCTGCATCTATTGAGAAAATCACATGATTTTGGTTAGTTTTCTTATAGATGTGGTTGATTATGTTAATATTTTCCTTAATGTTGAACCAGTCCTGCATTCCTGATATAAATCCCACCTGGTCATAGTGTATTATCCTGGTGATCACTTGTTGTAATCTCCTTGCTAATAGCTTATTTAAGATTTTAGCATCAATATTCGTTAGGGAAATTGGTCTATGATTTTCTTTCTCTGTTTTTGCTTTGCCTGGTTTTGTTATCAAAACCATATTTGTGTCAGAAAAGGAATTTGGTAGAATTTGGTAGAACTCCTTCTTCACTTGTCTGAGCTGTGCTGCACTCCTCTTTTGCTCGAGTGAGACTGACCTTTTCTGAAGTCTTCTAAATTATCTCAAGTTGGATGATTGTGTCTCTCTTTCTTTTTTGTAGGTTCTGTAGTTTCTAAAAGAAATAAGATGCTATAGTTGAAAGAATGATGGATGTGGATGTTGTTGTTTGTGTTTCATTCTGGAAGAGGACTTATGACATCTGAGCTCACAATTCATTTTTTCCCATTTATTTAGAATTTTTTCAAAAATTACATGTAAAAACAAACTTTAACATTGATTTTAAAACTTTTGGGGGGGGCAGCTAGGTAGCACAGTGGATAGAGCACTGGCCCTGGAGTCAGAAGGACCTGAGTTCAAATTCAGCCTCAGACACTTGACACTTACTAGCTGTGTGACCTTTGGGCAAGTCACTTAACCCCAATTGCCTCACCAAAAAACAAACAAAAAATGAAAACTTTGTGTTCCAAATTGTCTTCCTCCCTCCCTCCCCACCACCCCTTAAGAACTCAAGCAATTCAAGTTATACATGTTTAGTCAGCCCGAGTTTCCTGTGAGAGAAGGTTTTTTTTTTATTCTGGGGGGTAGAGATGGTAGGGGGAGGGGAGACAAGAAGAAGAGCAGGTGATGGATACAGGGCAAGCAATGAGCTAGAGAGAAGGAGGAGACAAGAAGAGTTCATGGCTGCAGGTGAGAGATGTGCAGGGGGATAGGAAGCAGCTCAGTTATAGGTTATATTTCGTGTTTTTCTTTGTCTTTATCTCTAAGTTTATTCTCATCAATAAACCCTGTTTTTTGCTTTTATTGAAAGGAGACTTTTTAATCTCGTTTCTTATTAGTCTGGGAGAAGCAGTTGGGGAGGAGGCAGACCCTTACAGATTGGGTACAGGGCTTAACAAACTTGGGGAATCTTTTAAACCCCCCCCATACAGATTGGAAGCTCCAGCCAGGAGTTTACAGATTGGCAAGGCAGCTAGGAGCCTACAATATCATCCCTTCATATTCAACTCACACCAGTGTCCTCTGTCTAAATACTCCACCTAGCTGTCCTAATAATGAGAAAGTTTCTATGAGTTAGAAGTATCATCTTCACATGTAGGAATGTAAACAGTTTAACCTTTTAGTATCCCTTATGATTTCTTTTTTTTCTGTTTCTCTTTTTATGCTTGTACTTGAAAGTCAAATTTTCTATTCAGCTGAGGTCCATCAAGAATGCCTGAAAGTCCTCTCTTTCCTGAATTCCAATTTTTACCATGAAGGAGTATACTCAATTTTGCTGGGTAGGTGATTCTTGGTTGTAATACCTGTTCCTTTGCCCTCCTGAATATCATATCCCATGCCCTCTGAACCTTTAATGTATAAGCTGCTGGATCTTGTGTAATCATAACTTTCACTCCACAATACTGGAATTGTTTCTTTCTGACTGCTTGCAATATTTTCTCCTTTACATGGGTTGATCTCACAAGTTAAAAGGCTTTGCCAACCTTAAAGCAATTCATAACTGCTACCTTTTAGGTGTGTTATGAACATCATTCCATCCCTATAACTCATTGGGCTAAAAGGCTACTATGCATTCCAGCCTTCCATAGCTGAAAGGGCCCTTCTGGTATTGACATTCTTCTACTTCAATAACATGTTCACTCAGATAGTCTCTGATCCTGCACACCTAAAAACCTAGATAAACTCTCTTCTCAGGGCTTGTCTAGAGTTCCACCCTCTTGTGACTGACTACAATTTGAGGACTTTGGACTCTTTGTATTTTCTATTCAATTCACTGCTTCTGGTTCTTAGTAATATTGTGATTTAAAACACAACGTCAAGAGCTGGTTTTATGAAAAAAAACAATAAAATAGATAAAATATTGGTTAATTTGATTAAAAAAAGAAAGAAGAAAACCAAATTACCAGTATCAAAAATGAAAAGGGTGATGTTACCACCAATGAAGTGGAAATTAAAGCAATAATTAGGAAATATTTTGCCCAACTGTATGCCAATAAATTTGACAATCTAAATGAAATGGATGAATATTTACAAAGATACAAACTGCCCAGGTTAACTGAAGAGGAAATAAAATCCTTAAATAAACCCATATTAGAACAAGCTATTAATGAACTCCCTAAGAAAAAATCCCCAGGGCCAGATGGGTTTACGGGTGAATTTTACCAAACATTTAAAGAACAATTAATTCCAATATTATACAAATTATTTGGAAAAATAGGTGAAGAAGAAGTTCTACCAAATTCGTTTTATGACACAAATATGGTGGTGATACCAAAACCAGGCAAAGCAAAAACAGAGAAAGAAAATTATAGACCAATCTCCCTAATGAATATTGATGCCAAAATCTTAAATAAGATATTAGCAAGGAGATTACAGCAAGTGATCACCAGGATAATACACTATGACCAGGTGGGATTTATACCAGGAATGCAGGGCTGGTTCAACATTAGGAAAACTATTAACATAATCAACCACATCAATAAGAAAACCAACCAAAATCATATGATTATCTCAATAGATGCAGAGAAAGCTTTTGACAAAGTACAGCACCCATTCCTAATAAAAACACTAGAGAGTTTAGGAATAGGTGGAGCTTTCCTTAGAATAATAAACAGTATCTACCTAAAGCCATCAGCAAGTATTATATGCAATGGAGATAAATTAGAGGCCTTCCCAATAAGATCATGGGTGAAACAGGGATGTCCATTATCACCCCTATTATTTAATATTGTACTAGAAATGTTAGCTTTAGCAATCAGAGAAGAAACAGGAATTAAAGGAATTAGAATAGGCAAGGAGGAAACAAAACTATCACTCTTTGCAGATGATATGATGGTATACTTAAGGAATCCTCGAGAATCAAGTCAAAAATTACTTGAAACAATTAACAACTTTAGCAAAGTAGCAGGATATAAAATAAATCCACATAAATCATCAGCATTTCTATACATGACCAACAAAGTCCAGCAGCAAGAGATAGAAAGAGAAATTCCATTTAAAGTAACGGTAGATAATATAAAATACTTGGGAGTCTACTTGCCAAGACAAACCCAGGAACTCTATGAACACAACTACCAAACACTCTTCACACAAATCAAATCAGATCTAAATAATTGGAAAGATATCAATTGCTCATGGATAGGCAGAGCTAATATAGTAAAAATGACAATACTGCCTAAATTAATTTACTTATTCAGTGCCATACCAATCAGACTACCTAAAAAGTATTTTATACAGCTAGAAAAAATAATAACAAAATTCATCTGGAAAAACAAAAAATCAAGGATATCCAGGGAAATAATGAAAAAAAATTCACAGGAAGGTGGGTTAGCGGTACCAAACCTGGAGCTTTACTATAAAGCGGCAGTCATCAAAACTATCTGGTATTGGCTAAAAAATAGAGTGGTAGATCAATGGAATAGGCTAGGCTCAGGAAATGCAGTAGTAAATGACACTAGTAATGTAGTGTTTGATAAACCCAAAGATTCCAGCTTCTGGGATAGGAACTCAGTATTTGACAAAAACTGCTGGGAAAACTGGAAGATAGTATGGCAGAAATTAGGCATAGACCAACATCTTACACCTTATACTAAAATAAGGTCAAAATGGATACATGATTTAGACATAAGAGGTGATACCATAGGTAAATTAGGAGAGAAAGGAATATTGTACCTATCAGATCTTTGGAAAGGAGAACAGTTTTTGACCAAACAAGAGATAGAGTATATTATAAAATGCAAAATGGATGATTTTGATTATATTAAATTAAAAAATTTTTGTACAAACAGAAGCAATGCATCCAAAATTGGAAGGGAGGCAGAAAGCTGGGAAACAATTTTTGAGGCCAGTGCTTCTGATAAAGGCCTCATCTCTAAAATATATAGGGAATTAAATCAAATTCATAAGAATCCAAGTCATTCCCCAATTGAGAAATGGTCAAAGGATATGAACAGGCAGTTTTCTGATGAAGAAACCAAAGCTATCTATTCCCATATGAAAAAATGCTCTAAATCTCTAGTGATTAGAGAGATGCAAATTAAAACAACTCTGAGGTACCACCTGACACCTATCAGATTGGCTAAAATGTCAAAAAAGGAAGATAATAAATGTTGGAGAGGCTGTGGGAAAATTGGAACACTAATGCATTGTTGGTGGAGCTGTGAGCTGATCCAACCATTCTGGAGAGCAATTTGGAATTATGCCCAAAGGGCGATAAAGCTGTGCATACCCTTTGACCCAGCAATCCCACTTTTAGGTCTTTTCCCCAAAGAAATCATGGAAGGGGGAAAGGCACCCACATGTACAAAAATATTTATAGCTGCTCTTTACGTGGTAGCAAGGAATTGGAAGTTGAGGGGGTGCCCATCAATTGGGGAATGGCTGGACAAGTTGTGGTATATGAATACAATGGAATACTATTGTGCTGTAAGAAATGATGAACAGGAAGAGTTCAGAGAAACCTGGAGGGTCTTACGTGAGCTGATGATGAGTAAGATGAGCAGAACCAGAAGAACATTGTACACAGTATCATCAACATTGAGTGTTGACCTACTGTGATGGACTATATTCTTCTCACCAATGCAATGGTACAGAAGAGTTCCAGGGAACTCATGATAGAAGAGGATCTCCAAATCCAAGAAAAAAAAAGAAAGAAAGAACTGTGGAGTATAGATGCTGATTGAACCATATTATTTCTTTTGTTTTGGGTGCTGTTGGTTTTTTTTTTTTCTTTCTATTTTGAGGTTTTGCATCACTGCTCTGATTCTTTCTCTTGTAACAGGATTAATGCAGAAATAGGATTAATGTTATTATGTGTATATATATGTGTGTGTGTATATATATATATATGTATATGTATAGAGATATATAGATATAACCTATATCAGATTACCTGCTGTCTAGGGGAGGGGGGGAGGGAGGGGTGGGAGGGAGAAAAATCTGAAATTGTAAAGCATGTATAAACAAAAGTTGAGAACTATCTTTACATGTAATGGAAAAAATAAAATACCTCATACATTAAAAAAAAAAACAACACAACGTCGTCAAATGTAATAAAATAAATACCCTTCATTCCCTGACCAGAAAAGAAATATCAATGCTGGACTTACCTGATTTCAAGTCACTGTACAGGTTTTATATTTACCAATTTTTCCCCTGGTAGACTGATAGATATTCCAGATACTTTACCTTTTCTCTGAGGTTCCCTCTTTATGTTTCTGATGTTTAACTGATAACATCAAAGCTATGTTAATAATATTTTCTGTGATTTCAAATCTGCTTATCATACACTAATTATATTTAGTTGTTTTAAAATTCATACTATCCCTGCCTATACATTTTTCAAAATACCAGAATTCCCTGAGTCTGGAGCCAGAAGAGGTTGCATTTACATCCACCCTCAGACACAGACTAGGTTTGTGGCCCTGGGCCATTCCCTGGAGCTCTATGACCCTCACTGTCCTCTCCTCTAAGTGTGGAGTGATAGTGGCAGCCAGCTGACTGATTTCTGATGAAGACAATAGGAGCTTTTCCATCCTCTTCAGTGATGTTAAAGGTCACTCTTGCTTCCTTGGTGTAAAGGCTCTTATATTTCTGATATCCCTCCATTTAGGTGTTCTCAACCAACCTCAACCTCCCTAGCAGTATGTATCACACGGCTGGTGGAACACCATGTCTGGGTCATATTTATAAAGTTATTGTAAATGACAGTTGAATTGAGTAGGAGAATATTACAAAATGGCTTATATTTTTTAAAAATCCCCTTTTTTGAAGGAAATGGAAAGAAATTAGATGCTCCATCTGAAAGAATGATGGATGTAGATGTTGTTCTTGTTTGTGCTTTGTTCTTGAAGAGGACCATGACATTGGCCTGGTGTCATGACTTGAACATAATTGGATTTAAGTGAGAGAGGGGACTGTGCAAGGTCACTAACCTTAGTCTCTCCTCCAAAGCCATCTGGATCCAATAGTAAGATATAGATCAGGAATACTAGAGAAGGCCCTGGATATTTAAAGAAGTTGGGGTTAAGTGACTTGTCCAGGGTCACATAGCTACTCTGGAGGTAAGATTTGGACTCAGGTCCTCTTGACTCCAGGGCCAGTACTCTACCCACTGTGCCACCTAGCTGCTCCACAAGGATGTGGATGCATGCTCTGACAAAATCTAGGTTCTAATCCCATGTCTAACACTACCTAGTTTGGGAAACAAGAGTATGTCACTGGACTTTTCTGAACCTCAGTTTCCTTAGCTTTAAAATAGAGATAACAATATATCCAGGGCAGCTAGATGGTATGGGGCAACTAGATGGCATAGTGGATGGAGCACCCGCCATGGATTCAGGAGTACTTGAGTTCAAATCCGGCCTCAGACACTTAACACTTACTAGCTGTGTGACCCTGGGCAAGTCGCTTAAACCCAATTGCCCCGCAAAATAATAATAATAAAAATAATAATAATAATAATATATCCCAGGGAGGTTATGAGAGTCAACTGAGTTATGTATGAGTTGGTCAGACTTCAAGATGTTAACATAACCACTGGGGCAGGGCAGGGCCCAGTGGGAATCTGCCTCTATCTCCCCTTCAGTGTACTATGCACAACTTTAAGGACTTGGAGCACTGTCATGACCATGAGCTTTTCACCAATAACATTGGCACATTTCATTTAGTCTACCTGACCTGCTTAATGTTCAGGAATGTCTATTTAATGCAGTGGTACAAAAGGCACTCCAACCCCCAATGTCACCTCTAGGTCCCAAAGAATCCAGAAGAAAGTGGGTACAAGAGTAGAAAACACAGGTGGCAAAGGGAGAACACCTCGTTCTTTGAATTCTTTTTGCTGGAGTCCTCAAGATATTCTCCTTTCCTAGGGTTTGGCTTTCCTGCAGGGCTCCTTTAAACCTTACCTCTGGTTGTCCTCCTTGTATGGAATCTGCCCTCTCTTCCTGATGCAGACACTTACTATTGCCTGTTGGGACACTGCTAAGATATTGATGAATGGTCTAAACCCTCTGGTCCTATCTAGTTCACAAGGTCCTACTTTGCTAAGAGGAGGAGGGAGAGGAGACTGAGAGGATGCACCTCCTATCCCCTCCTCAAGTGATTCCTTCTGAAGGACTTGGCTGGAGGATTCTACCAATGAACTGCTAGAAACTGAGATGCCCTGATCCCAGAGAAACCCAGACCAGTGAGGGTCTGCATGGACTTCCTGTCACACTTAGTAAAAATGCAAGATATATATATATATATATGTATGTATGTATGTATGTATGTATGTATGTGTATATATATTTAATTAGCAAGGACATTTTTAATTTGTTCTTCAGCTCCCACCATAAAATGTTTTCCTTTGTCTGCCTTTGACCGACTTCATGTAGTTTTTTATGTCCTTTTTGTAGGATTCTTTTGTGAAACTCTTTCCTTGCAGATGATGGTTTTCTTATTTTACTATGTCAACTCCAATGATTACAGTGGCATCTGTTCCTTCACCCTGTAGACCTTCAGCAGAGGCATTTTCACTGATGAGTGAATCATCACTGGTACCCTTTGTCCTAATGACCATCTTCCCCTCCATTTCTAGGTCCAGCCAGCTTGCTACCTCCCATATCTAATCAGAGAATACCTCATCCTGGCTGATGAGGTCCCAGTATAAGATCATGGAGGCAGAAGGAGAGAGACAACAGAGCTTAGAGTGACTACAATTTAGCCTGAGCTCTGCTTGGGTGGGACAGGGGCAGATTACTGGTCCTTTCCAAGAAGGAAGGATGAAAAACATGATTGGCTTCCCTGCTCCATGGTGTTTCTGCAGCCTAATTTACAACCTTCAAAGTCTTTATAAAGGCTAGCTACACTCTATTTCACGAAAGCCATTCTATCTCTAGCATTCTCTGATGATAAATGTCATTCTTCCTTTTTGTAAGGATTCTTCTATTTCTGATAGCCCTCCATTTTAGTACTCCAACATTCTCTCCTCTATGGCAGCTCCTAGGCTAGGTATTCTCTGTCCTCAGGCCCCTATGAACACTGACATTCACAGCTACTATATATTAGGTATGTCATAAGTATCCTTCCATCCTTAAAATTTATTGGACTAAAAGATCACTAGGAATTACAATCTTCCACAGCTGAAAGGGCCCTTCTGGTATTAACATCCCTCTATTTCAATACCCTGTTGAATCTGACAGTCTCTTCCTCTGGGTACTGAAAATCCTAGATAAAATCAAATCTCAGGGCTGGTCAAGGGTCTCTCCCTCTTGTGACTGGCTAAAATTTAGGGACTTTGGAGTCTATTTTCTGGTCAATTTACTCCTTGTGGTTCTTAGCAATACAGTGATTTAATTAATAGAAAATATAAATATATAAAAATAGCTGAATTCCCTTAGTATTTTTTTTATTTTCTAGGATATTCCCCCCCACACACACACACACACCACAGTCCCCCAGCCCTCAGGACAGACATATCAGTGTCTCAGGACTTAGAGCCTGGTTCTGGAGCCAGAAAGGGCTGCATTTAAATCCACCCTCAGACACACACTGGTGTTGTGACCCTGGGCCATTCCCTGGAGCTTTATGACCCTCACTGATCTTTCCTCTAACATGAAGAGTGATTCCTTGAGTGAAATGATAGATTCCATGTTCCTTCTCCTGACTCAATTCTTCTATCCACAGCTGCTTTGCATTGAATGTCTCTTAATGCATTATATAGATACACACAAATACAAACATGAATATGTATTTTTATACATACATACATATGCATGTGTGAGACTTGCTATATGTTTGCTATTGCTCATTAGATTGTAGTACCTAGGGATATAGGTCTGTGCCCAGTTGGTTGTTTAGAGAAAGGAGGGAAAGACGCCCCCCTCCTCCTCTTCTCTGAGGGATCCTCATAATACCTACCTAATAAGGAGCTAGCACCAAGGCCAGTGACTCAGGATATTAGATTTCCTTGGTAACAGACAAATCACTATGACAACCAGAGATAGGGTGCCACTTATTCAGCTTTCAACAACACAATTCTTCCTCAGCAAGGCCTCACAGCTAAAGGGTGGGGCTGCAACCCATACTGGGATGCTATACTCCTCCAAAGACTTTGCCAGCATTACTGTGTCCCCCTTTTCCACAGGACAAAGAAAAGTGCTTTAGGATGTGATAAAATATCAAAAGAGCACAATAATTCTTTTATTTTCCATATAAATATTTTATTATTTTTCAGTTACATGTAGAGATAGTTTTCAACATTTATTTTTATAAGATTTCTTGTTTCAAATTTTTCTCCCTCCCCCCCTCCCCAAGACAGCAAGTAATCTGATGTAGGTTATATATGTACAATAACATTAAACGTATTTCTGCATTAGTCATGTAATGAGAGAAGAATCAGAGCAAAAAGGAAAACCCTCAAAAAAGAAAAAAAACAACAAAAACAAAAGAAATAGTATGGTTTGATCTGCATCCAGATTCAACAGTTCTTTTTTTTTTTTTTTTTTGGATTTAGAGAGCATTTTCCATCATGAGTCCTTTGGAACTATCCTGAACCATTGTATTGCTGAGAAGAATCGATTCTATCACAGTTGATCAACACACAATGTTTTTGATACTGAGAGCATAATAATCCTTAAAGCACTCCCTTAGCATTATCCTCCCCCCAGCTTCCACATTCCCTGGAGGGAGTGATACATCATCTGATCTGTAGGTAACTGACTGAGGCTTCTTTTGGTTTTCTTCCTCATTGTAGATACTTTGGCACATCTCCCTTCACTTGACAATAAACAGTTTCTACACAGTCACATCAGAAGGAAGAACGTGGGAGGTGGGCACTGAAAACATGCTACTCTCTGTGTGGGGCCAGTCCTGGTTTAGAGAGTCCCACAGTTTCAGAGACTCTGCTCAGGTTACATTCTAGACCTTCCCCACTCTGAGCCTTCCATGACAATAACATATGGAAGATGTTAATTCAACCAAGACATAGAAGGAAAATTGTGCTATGGAAGGGCCTGGGTACAAGGCCAGACTTTTTGCCCCCCCATCTCAATATTCAGGTTTCAGAAATAAAAATACTGGCCTTTCTGTCATGGGGCGCAGAGCACCCCAGAATTTCTCTGGGGCACACCGAGGAATCTTCTCCTTGAGAAACTAAACCAGAGAACAGATAACGCCTAGAGAGATAAGCTGAACCAAACCGGACTGAGCTAGCTTCGGATTCCTACCCTTCATTCCGGTCTCCCTTATCCTGGGGAGATAAGTTTGGGTGTGGCTTCGGCCTTTGTGTTCTGAAGAGGGATCCGTAGCCACCCCTCACCCAATTCCTCTAGTCACTACCAGTGGGGGATGGTCCTCCACTGCTCACCCAATTCCCCAGCTACCACCAGTGGGGGATGGTCCTCTCTCACTAAAGGAACTTTCCACAGGCAGATGGTCCACCCCCATCAGTCATCTATAAAAGTACCTTCCGGTCTCCTGTTCGAGGAGATTTGGTACCTCTGAGCCATGTGCTTTATGCCAAATCTCCCCATGAAAAGTCTAAGGATTTCTTTCATGGTTTCCCTCCCCCCACCCTTCCCTTCCCTTGCTCCTAAATAAACTATCACCTTGTTCTAACTAAGTTTTGTGTGCAAGAGGATGTAATTCTTTAAAGAGGAATTCCCAAGAACCCCAACTCCCACCAACCCGTACCCCATTTCCCACTATAACATTTCCTTTTTGATGAATATATGAAAACTTTATTACATTCTTACAAGAATAGGGATTCACTATAAAGAAAAGTGTCATAGCAAACTACTCTTTTTAATCCCTAATTCTATCACAAAGATCCCTGGCCTCTTTGCCTCTTAGGTTGTCCTCAAGATATGTACAATCTTCCCAGAATGCCTCTACATATTTCTCCTTAACATTTCCCCCCTCCCATTACATACATCACATTTTTTAATATGGCAGCCATCTTTGCCTTTGGGGCTTTGGCAGTTAATATGCATAAGCTAATCAAGCAAACCAGTACAAACAAACTTTAACCTTTGGCACACTTGCACAAGCTAGACTACTAGCCTTGAAGTTCTCTTCTATATCTACTTTTAGGTACCTCCAAGACTGTCTTTTGGCCTTGAGGTTCCCTTTCTGCAATCCTCCTTTCTTACCCAGACTCCCTCCCTGTTTCATTTTCTGAGATAACAGCATTTTTCTGGTGGGGGACTTTATTTCATTTCTCTCATCAGGGCAAAGCCTGAACATTGTAGGTGTTCATAAATATATTTTGAATGGCTACCAGTAAATTACCATTGGATAAATTGAGATTTATACATTATCATGAATGAATATAAGTTCAGACTTCATTTGGTCCCTGACCTGGGATTTGGGCCAACTAGCTATCTGGATGGACACTCCTCAGAAGTGAGATAAGTCCATTAGTCATGGCTGCTGCCTGATCTGACAGAGATAACTCCAGAAGTCAGGACCACCACCCCATTCAAGCTTTCCCCACCCCCAAAGAGAACTTCCCATAGTCAGGTGGCAGTCCCATATGTCCCCCCCACCATCCATCCTCTATAAAAGCTTTTCCTTTAATTCTGTTGGATGAGCAATATGTCTATAAGATATTTCGTCCCCTTGAGGGAAGTCTTTGACTTCTCTAACTGCCCAAATAAAAGACTATTTTATTCTAATTGGATTGTGTGGGATAGGGTGTAATTCTTTAAAAAGAATATCTAAGGACTCCCATGACCTATTTCCCCTTGACAATGCCAAAAGTAAATCATCAAGTCATCTAATTTATAGTGAAATGTGTTTTCCTATAAGGATAATTATGATAAATATATAAAGCACCTGGACTTGATGGAGTTTCCTTATTATCGAAAATAATTTTATGAAAACGTGGATTAACAAGATCAAAATGTCCTCCAACTGAACTCCAAGCTGAACCCAGATAATGTGCTACGTGGTGTCGGAAAACCCCAGAGTCTTTTGGGAGCTAAATATCAATGGTCTCTCCAAATGTCTGGGGAAGCAAATAAGTCCGTATCTGCTGATCTCCTTCCCTAGAATAATAAGTAGACTTTATGGCTCTCTGAGAAACACCTTCATCTGTTGGAGCAATCTTTGTAAAAACATCTAAGCATCCTTGTCCTTAATCACTTCCTTTTTAAAAAAATGATATAATCAAGGGACTAATGACAAAGCATACTATCCACCCCCATAGAAAGAACTGATATATATATATATATATAAAACCTATATCAGATTGGTTGCTGTCTTGTGCAGGGGGAGGAAAGGGAGGAAGGGAGAAAAATTTGTAACTCTAAATCTTATGAAAATAATCTTAGTGTATGCTTTTAAGTTGAATTGTTAAATCAAGTTGAATTGCATTTCATATGTTCTAGTTCTTGTTATACCATTTGCTTTCAAGTTGATTTGTACCATGCTAATGCAAGTGATACCCCCCTAATAATATCTACATATCTTATTATTAAAATATTATTATTATACCAGTGAGAAGAAACCTTAGATACCTTTAGAAAGAGGGAGTCTTCAAGCTCCCTCTTTGGAAGGAGTCTCCACATGATCACTGGTGATGTTTTTCCTGTCTGTCTCTGATCTGTTTCCCCCCCCCCCCCAAATTGGAGGATGGGTACAAAAAAACATAAATTGTCATCAGAAAGCAAAGAAAGTTTTTCTTTCTCCCTTTCTCTCTTCCCTTCATGCAAGGGTTTTGGGGGAGAGGTGGTATGGGAGAAAGGTGGATGAAGAAAAACTCAGTGAAACAACGATTATTTGTGAATGAGTCTCTTCTGTGTATTTGTATCCATCAAAAGTTGTAATTGTGTGCATAGAGTTTAGAAGGAAAGTTGTCTTTGATAAACACAATTTACTAAGAACTAACTGATCCAAAGCTATTCTCCATTCCCAGACCAATTCCTGTCCAGACTTTGTCAATTCTAGATTCTGATTATTTTGGAGATCTACCAAATTCTCCCATCCAGAAATTCCCAAACATTTTTATATACCTTTACTTGGTATGTAGAACAACTTATATCATGAAAACATGAGAAACTCTTTCCAATGGCAGTCTCATAGCTCCTTCTCTTTTGTTACTCCCTGTCCCCAATCCTCATCTTTGGGTTGTCCTAGCATCTGCTTTGTGATATTCTAACTTATGACTCCTCTGCCACGATTAAAGACCTTAATTCTGTTTTATTCCTTGTTTCATCAATTTTCAGGATGATGTGTTGTTTGATAGATTCTGAGATTCCATCATGTTCCCAAGCTGTGGTCAAGTTAGTGGGAGAAGGGCAAAAGGAATCTTTTTGCTCTCACATTATAATTTATTTATTTATTTATTTATTTTTTTTAGTGAGGCAATTGGGGTTAAGTGACTTGCCCAGGGTCACACAGCTAGTAAGTGTTAAGTGTCTGAGGCCGGATTTGAACTCAGGTACTCCTGACTCCAGGGCCAGTGCTCTATCCACTGTGCCACCTAGCTGCCCCCTATAATTTGTTTTATATAGCAAACTAATTAGAAACTGAATGTGGCAGTCAAATGTAAATTATCTACTGTGAATCCCTAAAATATTTTTTCTCTGGGTCTTCCTTTAAGTCCCTCCCCAACCCTGACATAACTAATTTGGAATTTTACAGCTAGAAAAGATGGGGGGGGCTGGGAGTAACAAGGGAAGAGTTTGTGTATCAGGAAACCAACAAAAATGTAATTGAATTGGATTGGAATATCTAATTAAATCTTTAGGGAATCACAGACTAAAGTTAAGCACTGATCAATTTAAAATAACCTTTTATATGGTATCTTGCTATAATTGTTTGTGGGGACATTTTATTATAAAAAAAGAATTTATTAGGAGAGAGGAATATATGACAGGGGGACAGATCACCTTGGTGACTGTCCTGCTGGAATAAGAGAAGACATGGTGTTTTGTATCTTTACAAAACAAAATGGAGGGAAGGGCCTTACAAAGCAGAGGGAGGGAAATGCAACAGAGGGAGGGGATTTGGAATAATGATATTCACAAAGATATTCAGCACCCATATCTTTCTTGCATATCAACAAGCCCTTGATATTGTTTATCAGTATACGGGGTTATGTCCTGCCACATCTTATTCCTGAGGTCCTTTTCCCTTGGAAAAGTTTTAAGAATTTTTGGGGCTTGGGATTTTTAGGTTTGTTGATGTCCACTGCATTTCCATAACATAAATTATATGAGATGACTACTCAATTGTTTAATTAATTAATTAATTATCCTTACTCTATCAGCCCTGATGAGAGAATTACATGTTGGTAATATCCTGAAGTGCTGTAATTTTAGAACTTAGATATTTAAGAGGAAGTTTGGGCCAACTAGCTATCTGGATGGACACTCCTAAGAAGCGAGATAAATTGTGTGGTTATTACTCATGAAATTTTGAGACTGTTAACATGCTTTGGGGACTTATTGTTCTAATGAAGTATTGACATAGATATTTTAAAAGGGAAAATTGATAATTGTACAAAGAAAATACCTTGTAAAATATCCTTCAGAAACCCACAAATACTCTTGTTATGGGAATGCAAAAGGACCCCAAGGATCCCAACCTCCCAAAGAATCCTTGAATATTCCTGGGGAATATTCCCATCTCTGGAATGGGTGTTGCTGAGCAGGGCCCTGATAAGTATGCAGTAAAATGACAATGCAAGATATGAATGGGTGCTGCATATCTTACTGATTCTCCAATATTCCAAAATCCCCTCCCTGTTGTTTGCATTTGCCTCCTAGTTGTTTTATAATTCCCTCCCCTTTGTTATGTAAACCTAACAAGGACCAGGTCTTCTCTGACTCCAGAGGGGACAACAGTTCATAGTGATCTGTCCCCCTGCCATATATTCCTCTCTCCTAATAAATACCTTTTTATTTTACAAGATTCATGATGAGCCTCCAATTTTTGTTTGGGCTATACCCCTGATCGGGGTCACAAGTCGCTGTAACAATTTTCATGTAAGCATTTAGAGCTATAAATTTTCCCCTAAGCACTGCTTTGGCTACATCCCATAGATTTTGGTATGTTGTCTCATTATTGTCATTCTCTTGGATATAGTTATTGATTGTTTCTATGATTTCTTGTTTAGCCCATTCATTCTTTAAAATGAAATTATTTCGTTTCCAATTGATTTTCATTCTACTTTTCCCTGGCTCTTTCTTACATATAATTTTTATCACATCATGATGTCAGAAGGATGCATTTACTATTTCTGCCTTTCTACATTTGACTATGATGTTTTTGTGCCCTAATACATGGTCAATTTTTGAAAATGTGCCATGTACTGCCGAGAAAAAGGTATATTCCTTTCTATCCCCATTCAATTTTCTCCAGACATCTCTCATGTCTAACTTTTCTAACATTCTATTCACCTCTTTCACTTCTTTCTTATTTATTTTTTGTCTAGATTTATCTAATTCTGAGAGGGGGAGATTCAGATCCCCCACTAGTATAGTATTATTGTCTAATTCCTCTTGTAACTCTTTTAACTTCTCCTCTAAGAACTTGGATGCTATACCACTTGACACATACATATTTAATATTGATATTACTTCATTATCTATAGTACCTTTTAGCAAGATGTAATTTCCTTCCTTATCTCTTTTAATGAGATCTATTTTTGCCTGCACTTTTTCTGAGATAAGGATTGCTACCCCTGCTTTTTTTTACTTTAGCTGAAGCATAATATATTCTGCTCCACCCTTTTACCTTGACTCTCTGTGTATCTCTCTGCTTCCAATGTTTTTCTTGTAAACAGCATATTGTAGGATTCTGGTTTTTAATCCACTCTGCAATTCGCTTCTGTTTTATGGCACAGTTCATCCCATTCACATTCACAGTTATTATTACTGACTGTCTATTCCCCTCCATTCTATTTACCCCTTTGTACTTTTCCCCCCTTCTTTCACCCTGTTCCTTCTCACCGACGTTTTACTTCTTACCCCTGCCTCCCCCAATCTGCCCTCCCTTTTTATCACCCCCTCTCTTTTCTTTACCCTTTTCTCCCTTGCTTTTGTCCTCCCTTCTATCAGTCCCCCCTTTCCCTTCCCCTTTTCCTTCCCTAAAGAATGAGCTAAGTTTCTTTATCCCAATGAACGTATATGTTATTCCTTCTTTGAATTAAATCTAATGAGAGTAGGGTTGAAACAATGTTCACCTCTCCTTTCTTTCCCTCTATTGTAATAGGTTTTTTTCACCTCTTCATATGTTATAATTCACCCCATTCCACCTCCCCTTTCCTCTCCTCCCCATAGACTCCTTTTTTAACCCCTTAATTTTCTTTGTATCAACGCATCATAGACAATTTATATTTATACCCTCTGTATAAAGTCCTTCTCTCTGCCCAAATATATTTACATTTCTTAAGAGTTATGAGTATTATCTTCCCGTGTAGGGATATAAACAGTTTAACCTAAATGAGTAAACTTTTTCCCTCTGTTTACCTTTTTAAACTTCTCTTGAGTCTTGTATGTTAAGATTGAATTTTCTCTTCATTTCTGGTCTTTTCATCAGGAAACCTTGAAAGTCCCCAATGTCATTAGATGTCCATCTTTTCCCCTGAAAGAGAATGCAACATTTTTTCTGGGTAATAGATTCTTGGCTGCAATCCAAGATCCTTTGCCTTCCATAATATCATATTCCAAGCCTTGTGGTCCTTTAATGTTGAAGCTGCCAGGTCCTGAGCAATCCTGACTGTGGCTCCATGATATTTAAATTGCTTCTTTCTGGCTGCTTGGAGTATTTTCTCCTTCACCTGATAATTCTGGAATTTGGCTACAATATTCCTTGGAGTTTTCCTTTTGGGGTCTCCTTCAGGAGATGATTGGTGGATTCTTTCAATGATGATTTTATCCTCTGATTCTGTGATATCAAGGGAGTTCTTAATAATTTCCTGGAATATGGTGTCTAGATTCTTTTTCTGGTCATGGCTTTCAGGCAGTCCAATGATTCTCAGATTGTCTCTCTTGGATCTGTTTTCCAGATCAGTTGTCTTTCCAATGAGGTATTTCACATATTCTTCTATTTTTTCAATCTTTTGATTCTGCTTGACTGATTACTGGTGTCTCATGGATTCCTTATCTTCCAACTGTCCAATTTTAATTTTTAAGGCATTGTTTTCTTCAGTGAAATTATGCACTTTTTTCCATTTGGCCAGATGAATTTTTTAAGGAATTGTTTTCTGCAGTCAATCTTTGTGCTTCCTTTTCCAAGCTGCTGTTTCTTTTTTCATAGTTTTCTTGTTTTGCTTTCATTTCTCTCCCCATTTTTTCTTCTACCTCTCTCAATTGATTTTTAAAATCCCTTTTGAGCTCTTCCAGGAAGGCTTTTTGTTCTTGAGACCAATTCACCTTCCCTTGTGAGGCTTCACAGGTAGGCAATTTGAGGATATTGTCCTCATCTGAGTTTGTGTTTGCTTCTTCCCTATTGGTACAGAATCTCTCAATGGAGAGGGCTCTTTTTTGCTTCTTACTCATTATTGCAACTTATTTATCTATTTTTTAAGTTGAGGTCTTCTCTGGGTCACCAGGGTCCCTGTTTTGGGCTTCTTGTGCAGGGGTATAGGTGCTGTGTGACCAGCCTTTTACTCTGAGGCCTTTATAGTGTGTGCAGTTCACCCCCCTGCACTTCCTGTCTGAGTGCGGTAGGTCAGTGTGCCTGGTTGCGCCTGTCCTGTTCGTGGCCCTACAGCTGGCAACTTGCCCTCTTGGCTGGTGCAGGTAGGTTTTTCCACTGTCCTTCTTGGCCACCAGATTTTTGAGCCAGGTTTCAGGGGCCTCAGTTGTTTGGCTGTGGCCCGCAGCTCCTGCTGACTTGCCCCTACCCCCTTGGTGCTGGGCTGCTGCCCTGCACTGGGCCTCCCTTTTGCCCGAGTCAGACCAACCTTTTCCTTAAGTCTTCTAAATTATCTCTGGTTGGAGGACTGTGTCTCTCTGTCTCTTTGCAGGTTCTGTAGTTTCAGAATCTGTCCAGAGGCTTGATTTAATGTTCTTTCTGAGGGAACAGAAGGAGAGCTCAGGCAGCTTGCTGCTTCTTCTCCACCATCTTGGCCTCCCTATAACATTTTTACAGCCACATAGTCATAAATTATTATCAGTGATGTACAAGGTTTTTTTCTGTGTTGTGAAATGGGATATAAAATGGGAGTGACTTTTTCAATAAAGTCTACTTATAATTTGGAGTGAACTTCATCTAAGGTTATTTGTCTGTCACTTCTGGAGGTTTACTTACATCTTGCAGCAACTTGGTCTTACCAAACTCCACTCTTAAAAGATTAGTTTTGTCTTAAGGTGTGAATATGAAATACAAAGGTATAGAGAGGGATTTTTCTCTCTCTCTCTCTCTCTCAATCATTTTCAAGGACTTTTAAGTAAACTATGTGGGATACTAGAATGTAATTATTTGTCTTGATTTCTAATGATATATTTTAAAACAAAGGAAATGTCAAGGGGAAGTGGTTGGTGTGAAGGTCCTTAGGTTTCCTCTTTAAAGAATTACATCCTCTCCAACACAAACCCAATTTTAATAAAACAATACTTTATTTAGGTACTAGAGAAAGGAAACCAAGAGAGAAATCAAATTTCTCTTATGAGGAGATGGCATAGCACAGAGATATGATTCTCTGAGATACCTATTTACCTGAACGTGAGTAAGGCCATAGATTTTAAAAGGGATAGATGGTGGCAGGACAGATGGAGTGATCATCTGACTGTGGATAGTTCCCTTATTGGGGGTGATCACCCAAGGGTGGAATGTGCCCCACTGGTGTTGGGCTGGGAAAAGTTGGGCAAAAGGTCTCCCTGGCACCACTAAGGCAGCAGCCAAACCTAATGGGCTTATCTCTCTTGCTTCCAGATGTGTCTGTCTTCTCAAGGCAAGTTACCTCGAATCTGTGTTCTAACCGGAAACAGAAAAAAAATAGAGAGTGTCAACCTGAAAATTAATGAAGAAAGGAATTAAACAGAATTAAGGTCTTTAATCATGGCAGAGAAGTTATAACTCAGAGTATCACAAAGGAGATGCTTTTGATGTGGGGATGGATTTGATTTATCAAATTGATCATGAGGTGTCCCAAAGTATTACAAGACTCAGTGTCTCAGTTACCCAAGATTTATTGAAATACTATGACCACAGGGAAAGTACCCAAAGGAGAAAGGTATCTCAAATAGAAAAAGAAAGATGGGGGCAGCTAGGTGGTGCAGTGGATAGAGCATGGGCCCTGGAGTCAGGAGGACCTGAGTTCAAGTCCTGCCTCAGACACTTAACAATTACTAGCTGTGTGACCCTGGGCAAGTCACTTAACCCCAATTGCCTCACCAAAAAAAAGAAAGAAAAAAAAAGATGGTTATGTTTATAGCAAGAAAAATTTGATTGTCTCCTCATTATCATAATTTCTACCTTGGGGAGGTACAGGGGAGGGCTTATGCTAATTAGGAGTTCCTGGGAGGTTAAGCCAACCATCGAGAAGGGTGCTTTTTTCCTGGGAGGTGTGTTTTTGAGGTTTACATGTCATAAGGTAAATCAAAGTACAAATTTTGCCTTTTCTGCACATGTTCCTAAAGAGATGCTTAAACTTGTTAATGCCAGAGGGGCTCTATGTTTATGGTATCTCTTTACATAGACTTAGTTTCTAGGTGTCCTGTCATCTAATTTAAATATTTCAGTTATTGATGAGCAGTTATGGTCTCTGTGTCCTGTCTATGTTGTAGGTGTTAGTTGATGGTAACCTGAATGTCCAGGTAACAACTGATAAGAACCCAAGCTCTGTTTTATTTATAAGGTGGCATTGACAAGGGCCTACATTTGAGGCCTATCCATTCATTCCCTTTCAGGACTGGGGTTTTCAGGTTATCTATTAGGCCCTCTTAGAGCTCAGTTCTTAGATAGAGCTCAGATCTTAGGTTTGTCGGTTAACCCTTTCTTAGCCTCCATCACTAGGAATACCCAAAGATGGGGGCTGGGGACAGGGTTTTTTTGGGGGACTTGTGACCTGGATGGCGGGGGGAGCTAGCTCACACAAAGAAGTGGAGGCTCATCATGAATAGTGTAAAATAAAAAAGATTTTTATTAGGAGAAAGGGATATATGGTCATGGGACAGATCATTATGGAGAACTTTCCCATTGGAGTAATAGAAGACCTGTTGTTTTGTATCTTTACAAAACAAAGAAAGAGGAGGAAAAGCAAAATAACTATGAGGGGATCTTTGAATAATGGGGAATCAGTAAGATATGTAGCAGAAATACATATCTTGCATATTATCTTGCAAACCTTATTATTATTTATCAGCCTACTGAGGTCTTGTTCTGACACACCTCAAAGGGGGTTGAAATGTTTTGGATTTCTTGGGGTCCCACTGCATTCCCACAGTAGGTTTATATGGGAACTAGAAGAAAGAGAGAGCTGTGAGACTTCCTTTGGGAAGAGTGAGCTTCTCACAGTTTCATAAAGTAAGTTCCTTTACATAACAAGAAAAGGTGCATAAAGAAACCTTGGGAATTTCTGGGAGGAAGAGTTTGGGAGATCTGCAAAGAACCAGAACCTAGAATTGACAAAGTCTGGTCAGACTCAGGTAATTCATTACCCTGGGATTGCAGAATGGATGAAGATCAGTCAGTTCTTAGTAAATAGGGCTTGTCATTTCCTCCTCTTGGTCAAGATGACTTCTGGAATTCCCTTGCTGACCAAAAAGTAATGTCAAGAGTCCAATGTTTTGCTGGAACAAGGAGGTATCAAGGAGAAGTTGACTTAATTTAGTTAGGAGTTTGATTTTATATACATTTACCAACTTTGAAAAGGAATTTGCTCCTGAGAATAAACAAAACAGTAAGAATAAGAACTAGGATACTTTCAGTATCTGGTACAGGGACATAGTTTGCCGAAGTTTAAATGAATGTAAGCTGGAGCAAAGAACACAGGATTCTCAAGCCAAGTCATGTCATGGGAAAGGGGTCTACTCCTGTTGTCTTCTGCATTTTTTTTTCTGGATTACTGGGAGATCCTGTCTTCAGGTGAGAGATGTACAAAGTTGTCAGCTTCACTTCAGTTTTGTGGCAGATGGGTTGGTCAGCAGAACTTGGTCAGCCCTTTTTCCACCCAGGAATGTTGCTAGGTATGTATTCCAATAGAACCAGTCTCTGGGTTCCAACTTCAGGGTAGTCCGATTCAGGATGGGTTTCTAGAAAATGACTTAAAAACAAGGTAGTTAAGGTCTCAAAAGTGTTGAGTATGTTGATGCAGTAGGAAGGATAGCAGGGAAATCTTGATTATGAGGAGTTGCTGGAAGGAAAAAGAAGGGGATAGGAAAATCAGTGATGATTTCAAAGGGTGAAAGAGAAAATTTCTCCAAAAGGGGTTGTCTTAACATTCAGAGGAACTAGGGGAAGGGCTTTTGGGCTTCACAGGCCTAAATAATCCATAAATTTGGCAAACAGAATCTTAATTCCACTGATACACTCTACCAAAAAATTGGTGAGTGCTTGGCTAGGTATGATGCAATAATTTGCCTGTAAGGAAAACCCTCAACCCATTAGGGAAACATGCAAAATCTGGATAATACACTAAGAAAAGTGGGAGATTAATGAAAATCAATCTGACAGACTTGAAAGGGGGCCTCAGGGAGAGTGAATTTCCCAAGGGGATTCGGGGGGAGGTCTTAGGGGCTTGTTAAATTATATTTAGGAGAGATTTCACATTGTAGATAAATGTCATGTGAAGCTCATACCCCTTTTCCCAGCTAATATTTCCATCCCAAACTAGACAACTTACAAGTTACAAGTTACAAGGGCTCCAGTGACTTAAAGAGTGCATGTATCCCATCATAGGCCAACACAGACAGTCAGAGAGGACAGAGTATCCCTTTGTCCTATACCAGAGCCCAGAGTTTTTATCTATTTTGTACCCTTTCCATCTTAGTCTCTCTTGGATGGGACAGGACACAATCTATTAGACAGTGGTAAGCTCTGCTGGAGTCAATGTTAATTTGAGGGTAGACCCAGCAGATGTAAAGGAAGAAAGCCTAATAGAGTTGGGGTTGGGGGGTTGAGCATTCTGCTTGGTATGTAGATCATTGAGGGTATTACTTCTGATATGGAGTGTCCTGGACCTCTGGAACTGTGCTACATCTTTTAATGGGAGGGCCAGAGCACATCAGGATCCTTAAATATTTCCATAAAAGTCAGAAATCATGTGCCACCCCAAAAACATACCTGGTACCCTCACTAGTTTTCCTTTTGCTAATTCACAAGTGTGAGTCAGGGCTTCAAATTTGGCCTGTTGTCCTGAGGAAGCCAAAGGCAGGGGTCCTGACTCAATGACCTCCTCATAGCTGGCAGTTATGTTACCAGAATCATTTCAGAGGCAGGAATCATCTGTGTACCAGGAATAATCTGTATTTTCTATATCAGTTTGCTGAAGATCTTCTTGGGGGATTAAAACAAAGTCAACAAATTTAACACAATCAAGATCCAGGGTGAGGTCAAGGTTCTCATCATCTTTGTCAGAGAGAAAAGTGCCTGGGTCAAAGGTTCTATACCCGGATCTGATGTAGGAGACAAAAAGGAGTTAATAGAAAAATAGAAAAACCTAAGATCCAAGCTCTAATTCAGATATTGGCTCCAAAAGGGAGTTAGACCCCAGTTAATGGACAATTTATGCTGGGTTATCGTACCCACAGAAATCAGTGCTCATAACAGGAACAGAGGGAGAGAGGCCATGATGACCTTACACGGAATGATAGCCTATAGAAATTTAGACTAGAAATAAAAGAAAAATGATTATGTTTTGAAACTAGTCATGGGAACCAGAAAGAGACATTTGCAGAAAAGGCCAAATTTGTCCCTAGATTCACCTTATGACATGTAAAACCCCAAAATACAGCTCCACTGTAAAAGGTACCCACCTCGGGGGTTGGCTTAAGACCCCAGGAACTCCAAATTTGGATATGCCTTCCCCTGTACCTCCCAAAGGTAGAGATTATTATAATGAGACTGATAATCAATTTATCCATACTATAAACATAACTATATTTTCTTTCACTATTAGAGAGATACCTTTCCACTATTCTGGTTCTCTCCCTGTGATCACTTACAGCATTGCAATAAAACTTGGGAAACTGAGTCACTGAGTCTTGTCATTCTTTTGGGACAACTCACTATTAATTTGACCCCAAAATCCAGCCCACATCATATTAAGTTTGGATAGTAGAGATGTGGAAATGCAGTGGTACCCCAAGAAATACAAAAAACTCTAACCCTCTAGGAAAAGGTGAAAACAGCTCTCTCTGGTCACAGCTTTTGTATTTTCCATTGCTTTGTAATACAGAAGACCAGGTCTTCTCTTACTCCAGTGGGACAGTCACCATGATGATCTGTATCCCAGCCATTATTCCTCTCTTAATAAATCTCTTTTAATTTGACAAGATTCATGATGTGCCTCCAAATCTTTGGGTAAGCTAGTCCCCCCCCCCATCCAGGTAGGAAGTCCACCAAAAAGAGAGAGATCTCTAATCCTTCCAGAGAAACTATTGGTTGATATCTGATATCCTAAAAACTTAAACCTGAGAACAAGATACTTTATAGCCTTTTTGAGGAAGGAGGTGATAAAAATGGAATCAGCTTTTGAAGAGTGGATATCTGGGAGCAAAGGAGCAACTCATCCACAAACTGGAGAAGGTGGAGCCTAAAGGAAACTTAAGATCAGCAAGTTCTGCTTTCAAAATTGGTGAGAAGTGGTAGGAGCTCTGTGAGCAGAACAGTCCAAGTGCCCTGCAGGCCCTCCCAGGTAAAAGTAAAAAGATACTTGCAATTCATATCAAGGGACAAACTGAAAAAGGCACCAAACAAATCCAAGGTGAAAATAGGGGAATCATGGAGACTGAGATTTAGGAGGGCATAGGGATTAGGGAGAGCTCACAAAAAGGAAGGATGGGAGAATTAAAAGGACCTATGCAGGCAACTAAAAGACCAGAGGATAGGTAGTCCATAATGAGGGGCCTCAATAACCTCTAGAAATGGGATACTGTGAGACTGGAGGAAGAGGTTTAGAGGGATCCAATTGAATCTGGACTGCAGAGTGTGATAAACTAATGGGATTTGGCTCAGGGCCCCCACCTGAAGATTGATTTGGAATTGATTGAATTGGGTGAGACTAACTGAGAGACTGACTGAGAACCTACTTAAGGTTGATTAAATTGAGACCACACCTGGCTGTCCCTGGGGGTGGTGTTGAACTGTAAGGTCTAAAATTTTAGCTGTGATGTCTAAAATATAATGTGTGGTCGCCTTAAATTAGAAGCTTTAGCAAGAGTTTAAACTTTTAAGTATTTATTAAAGTGCATTAGAATTTAGTGAAGAGAGAGAGAGGGGAAAGAAGAAAACTTCATCTAACTATCTAAGAGAGCCCAGCATCTGTCCTCCCTCCAAGCCTAAGTCCAGAACTGAAAGGGCCTCACTCCCACATAGCTTCTCCAAGAAGCTTCCTATGAAACAGGAAACAGGGCTGTCCTCACACACAGCTCCAAGCTAATTGGTTGGTAGCACTGATTGACAGGACCCACAGGCAGCAGACATCACTTCCAGATGCCAAAGTCACATGTGGATGCCAAGTCACATGCTTTCTCCTCATGGTGGAGCTTCCCTGCAATATCTTTCTCAATAGGTTGGTAGCGCTCTAATTCTCACAGTTCTCAGAAGCTGAGGACTTTGAACTCAGCAAGGAGACCACCCTGAGGTCCAGTGAACTCCACGTGTTCTCTCTTTACTAATCTGTAATAAAATTTAATAAATGCTTAATGCCTGAATTGTTGCTGAACTTCTAATTTATAAGTAAATCCTAGTTTTCAAACACACACACACTGGGGGCAGAAAAAAGCCAACCACACATTAGATTTTAAACATCACAAGAGACAACAAGAACATTTTCAGTATCAGAAGGTTTAACTGCCCAGAGGAAAGATAGGACTTCTTCCAGCAGTAGAGAATAAGAGATAGAAATAGGGGCTGTCAGGGTATGAGGAAAAGTAGGGTGCTTTTCAGGAAGAGGTAGAGCTGGATGCCATTTTGGGGAGAAAACTCAATAGTAGCTTTGTATATCTGGTGAAAGTCATGTCCTAGAAGGTGGACAGGTGCATCTTTTTACATTTTCATTATAAATTACTCGGGGCAGCTAGGTGGTGCAGTGGATAGAGCACCGGCCCTGGAGTCAGGAGTACCTGAGTTCAAATCCGGCCTCAGACACTTGACACTTACTAGCTGTGTGACCCTGGGCAAGTCACTTAACCCCAATTGCCTCACTTAAAAAAAAACAAAAACATTATAAATTACTCACAACAGCAATCATACCTTTCAAGCCTTAAATGAGCAGAATGCTGTCTGAACTGTGCTTGGCTGGGGCAGGGGGAGATTACTGGTCCTTTCAAAGAACAAAGGATGTACAACATGATTGACTTCTCTGCTCCATGGTGCTTCTGCAGTCCCACTTACAACCTTCCAACACTTTATGAAGGCCAGCTACACTCTATATCATGAGAGCCATTCTATCACTAACATTCTGTGATGTTAAATGTCACTCTTACTTCCCCTGTTGTGAGAACTCTTCTATCTCTGATAGCACTCCACTTTATTGCCCTCCCAGCTCTGACAGTCTCTTCTCCTAGCCTAGGCATTCTCTGTGTATCCTCAGGCCTCTACAAGCTCTGACATGGCAAGTTCTAAGCCCTGACATTCCACATTCTAAAGCCTCATCCTCCTGTGACATTCCAGGCTTTGGTGTCTTCTGAGTACATGCATTTTATTGAAAATTACATGCTTATGTTTCTTAGCAATGCAGTGGTTTACACAGAGAAATGGAGGCCATTTTAAATGTTTTTCAATTAACTTTTTAATTTTTTGAATAACAATCAACATTCCTCATTCATGGTCAAGAATAGAACTATCATTTCCTGGGGTACTTGATGAAGGCACTGAATGAAATTTTTTTATGAGTCCTCAATATGAAGTGGTCAAATTCACATATGTTGCAGTCCTTTTATCATTCTGCTGTTTGCAAACCCATGTTTTAATTCAGAAGATGTTCACAAGTGTCAATATAAATTTTATTGAAATAAATGCTGCCTATTTTACTTATTTTGGGTCATTGTTTTTAAAATTAACCTATCACTGCTTAGACATTCGAATAAGTGACCCAAGAAATAAAACTAGAAACTATGTTTGTCCCCCGAATATTATGGGGTTTTCTAGGACACCTCACTGGTCTACACACTGGGGCCTCTTGTGTCTCTGGACATAGACCCTTGGCCAAGAGTCAGAAAGAGCTGCATTCCAATCTTACCATAGCCAATTAACAAGATTTGTGACCCTGGGCTTTTTTTTTTTTAAGTTTTCTGGACCCCACTGTTCTCTGCTCTAAAAAGAAGAATGAGAACAGCAACTAGCTCAGCTGGTTGTAGTGAGGATCAAATGACCTCAAAATTCAAAAGTTTTTGAAAACCTTAAAGCCCTTCACAATTGCTACCTATTAAGTATGTCATGAGGATCCTTCCATACCTAAAATTCACTGGGTTAAAAGGCCACTATGAATTCCAATCTTCCACAGCTGAAAGAGCCCTTCAGGTATTGACATCCCTCTATTTTAATACCTAGTTGACTCTGACAGTCTTTTTTCCTGGGCTCTTAAAATCCTAGATAAAATCTGTACTCAGGCCTGGTTTAGGGCCTGGGAACAATTTGGGGAGTTTGGTGTCTATGTATTTTCTATTCTGTTCTCTGCTTGTGGTTCTTAGCAATACTGTGATTTAAAGCACATATACATGCTCTTTCTTTCTTTCTTTTTGTTTGTTTGTTTTTTTTTTTGTGAGGCAATTGGAGGTTAAGTGACTTGCCCAGGGTCACACAGCTAATAAGTGTTAAGTGTCTGAGGCTGGATTTGAACTCAGGTCCTCCTGAATCCAGGGCCAGTGCCCTATCCACTGTGCCACCTAGCTTCCCCTACATGCTCTTTACAATGTTGTAATAAAGTCAATACCCTGAATTCCCTGCCTAGAAAAGAAATATCAATACTGTACTTAGCTGATTTCAAGTCAATGTATGGGAGTTTTTAGAGTTCCCAATTTTGCCCCTAGTAGATATTCCAGACCCTTTACTTTTTCTCTGGGGTTCCCTCTTTCTGTTTCTGAGGTTTAATTGATAATGTCAAATCTATGTTAATAATATTTTCTGTGATATAAAATCCGCTTATCATACACTAATTATATTTAGTTGTTTTAAAAATCATACTATCCCTGCCTATACATTGAGGGAATTAAGAAAAAAAATATATATATATATATATATATATATATATTTGTCAAAATATCAGAATTCCCTGAATTTTTTTTTTATTTTCTAGGACATTCATCCCCACATTCTTCCAGACCTCAGGACAGACATATCAGTGTCTCAAAGCTTAGAGCCCTGGCTCTGGAGCCAGAAAGGGCTGCATTTACATCCACACTCAGACACATACTAGGTTTGTGGCCCTGGGCCATTCCCTGGAGCTTTATGACCTTCACTGTCCTCTCCTGTAATATGAGGAGAGATAGAGGCAGCCAGCTGACTGCTTTTTGATGAGGAGAACAGGAGCTTTTCTATCCTCTTCTGTGATGTTAGAGGTCACTTTGGCCAGATTCAAAGGTTCTTCAATTCCTGATAGCCCTCCATTTGGTCCCCCCCCCCAGCTCTGACATTCTCTTCTCCATGGCAACTCCTAGCCTACACATTCTCTGTGTGTTCTCAGGTCTCTTCAAGCCCTAACATTCCATGTTCTAAGGCCTCCCACTCTTGTGACATGCCAGGCTTTGGTATCTTCTGAGTAGATCTATTTTCTTGAATGCAGTGGTTTACAAAGAGAAATGGAGGTGTTTTTTTTCCTTTCCTTTATTTATTTATTCATCCATTTATTTATTGTTTGTTTGTTTATTGTTATTTATTGTTTGTTTGTTTATCCAATTACATGTAAAGATATTTTTGAGTTCCAGATTTTTCTTCTACCCTCTCTTCCCTCCCCCCTCCCTAAGACAGCCAGCAATTTAATATAGGTTATAGATTACAGTCATGTTAAACATATTTCCACATTTGTTATGTTGTAAGAGAAGAATCAAAAGGAAAAAGGAAATGAACAATAAGAACAATAAAAAAATCACCAAAACACTTTTCACACAAATAAAATCAGATCTAAACAAATGGAAAAATATAAATTGTTCATTGTGCTACTATGATAAAAATGACAATTCTACCTAAATTAATTTACTTATTCAGGGCCATAGCAAACTACCAAAAATTGTTTCAACGAGCTAGGAAAAATAATAGCAAAATTCATCTGGAAGAAAAAAGGTAAAGAATATCACAGGAAAAAATGCAAAGGAATGTGGCCTAGCTGTACCAGATCTAAAATTATATTAGAAAACATCAATCATCAAAACTATTTGGTACTAGTTAAGAAAAATGTTCTGTACAAAAAACACAGCAGTAAATGAATATAGCAGTCTCCTATTTGATAAACACAAAGATTCTAGTCTCCAAGGTAAGAACTCACTTTTTAATAAAAACTGCTGGGAAAACTGGAAATAGTATGGCAGAAACTAGGCATGGACTAACATCTTACTCTATACACCAAAGTAAAGTCAAAATGTGGAGAAGATGTGGGAAAATTGAAACACTTATGCTCTGCTGGTGGAGATGTGAACTGATCCAACTATTCAGGAGAGTAATTTGGAACCATGTCCAAAAGGCTATAAAACTGTGCATACCCTTTGACCCAGCAATACCACTCCTCAATACTCCAAAGAGATCATAAAAAAGGGAAAAGAACCCACATGTACAAACATATTTGTATCTGCTCTTTTTGTAATTGTGTTCATATAGTTCATGGGTTTGCCTTGGAAGACAGACTACCCAATATTTTAAGTAAGTCAATTTTTGCTTTTCTTGTTTGTGAGGTAAGTATTGTTGCCCCAGCTTTTTTTTTTTTTTTTACTTTAGCTGGAAAGTAATATATTCTGCTCCGGCCTTTTACCTTTACTCTGTTTTTTATCTCTCTGCTTCAAATGTGTTTCTTTTTTTTTTTTTTTACTTTTTTTTTTGTGGGGCAATGAGGGTTAAGTGACTTGCCCAAGGTCACACAGCTAGTAAGTGTCAAGTGTCTGAGGCTGGATTTGAACTCAGATCCTCCTGAATCCAAGGCCAGTGCTTTATCCACTGGGCCACCTAGCTGCCTCCTTCAAATGTGTTTCTTGCATTTATAAGAGAGTTCATACCAATCACATTCACAGTTATGATTACTAGCTGTGTATTTCTTCTGCATCCTATGTTTTCACTTGTTTGCACATATCTCTTTCCTTTATCCCTGTCCCTTCTCACCAGGGTTTTGTTTCTGGCCACCTCACTCTACCTTCTCTTCTCTCAGCCCCACATTCCTTTCATTCTTTCACCTTTCCCCTCTTACTTTTACCCTCCTTTTCTTCCCCCTTTCCCCTTTTACTTCTGTATAGGGTAAGATAAAATTCTATACACAATTGAATGTGAGTTATCAGGTCTTTCAGCCCTCCCTTCTTTCCCTCTATTATAATAAGTCTTTTGTGCAACTGCATATGATGTGATTTACCCCATTATGCCTTCCCTTTCCTCTTCTCCCAGTATAATCAATCCTTTTTGTTACCCCTTAAGTTTTGTTTTTTTAATATCATCACATTAGAGTCAATTTGTGCCCACATCTTCTGTCTGTGTGTACTCCTCCTTTCTGCCTTAATAAAGACACAGTTCTCAATATTTACAAGTATTGTCTTCCCATGTAGGGATGCAAGCATTTTAACCTTATTGAGTAATATGCTTTCCCCCTTTTTACCTGTTCATGTATTTCTCTTAAAAATTATTATTTTATTATTTTTGAGTTACATATGACATATAAAGTCATTTTCAACATTAGCTTTCACTGGATTTTTAGTTCCAAATTTTTTCTCCCCCCGACCCTTCCCTCCCTCCTCCCCAAGATGGAAAGCAGTCTGACATAGGTTGTATATGTACAATCACATTAAACATATTTCTACATTAGTCATCTTCTGAAAGAAGAATCAGAGTGTAAAGGAAAAAACTGAAACAAGAAGGAAAAAAGTCCAAAAGGAGAAACAATATGGTACAATCTGCATTCATAATTCACAGTTCTTTTTATGGATGTTGAGAACATTTTCTATCATGAGTTCTTTGAAACAGTTTTGGATCACTGCACTGCTGAGAAGAGCCAAGTCTTTCCCCATTGTTCATCACATAATGTTGCTGTTACTGTGTATAATGTTCCCCTGGTTCTGCTCCTCTCAGTCAGCATTAGTTCATATAAATCCTTGCGGGTTTCTCTGAACTCCTCCTCCTCATGGTTTCTTACAGCACAAGAGTATTCCATTACATTCATATACCACAACTTCCTTAGCCATTCCCCTTGATTTCCAATTCTTTGCCACCACAAAAAGAGAAGGTATAAATATTTTTGTACACGTGGGTTCTTTTCCCTTTTCTATGGTCTCTTTGGGATACAGACCTAGCAGTGGTACCACTGGATCGAATGGTATGAACAGTCCCATAGCCCTTTCGGCATAGTTCCAAATTACTCTCCAGAATGGTTGGATCAGTTCACAGCTCCACCAACAATGCATTAGTGTTCCAATTTTTCCAAATCTTCTCCAACATTTATTATTTTCCTTTTTTGTCATATTAGCCTATCTGATAGGTGTCAGGTTGTACTTCAGAGTTGTTTTGATTTGCATTTCTCTAATCAATAGTGATTTAGAGGGGGCAGCTAGGTGGCGCAGTGGATAGAGCACCGGCCCTGGAGTCAGGAGTACCTGGGTTCAAATCCGGCCTCAGACACTTAACACTTACTAGCTGTGTGACCCTGGGCAAGTCACTTAACCCCAATTGCCTCACTAAAAAAAAAAAATAGTATTGCTTTAATTTCCACTTCATTGGTGGTGAATTCACTCCTTTCATTTTTGATACTGGTAATTTGGTTTTCTTCTTTCTTTTTTTTAATCAAATTAAACAACGGTTTACCTATTTTATTGTTTTTTTTTCATAAAAACCAGTTCTCCATTTCATTGATTAGTTCTATAGTTTTCTTGCTTCCAATTTTATTAATTTCTACTTTGATTTTCATGATTTCTAATTTAATATTTAGTTGGGGATTTTTAATTTGTTCTTTGTCTAGCTTTTTAAGTTGCATGCCCAATTCATTGATCTCTTCTTTCTCTTTTTTATTCATGTAAGCAGTTAGAGATATAAAACTCCCCCATAAGCATTGCTTTGGCTGCATCTCATAGGTTTTCATATGTTGTCTCATTATTGTCATTCTCTTGGATGAAGTTATTGATTGTTTCTATGATTTGTTGTTTGACCCACTCATTCTTTAGAATGAAATTATTTAGTTTCCAATTGATTTTCCATCTACCTTTCCATGGCTCTTTATTACATGTAATTTTTATTGCATCATGATCTGAGAAGGATTCCTTTACTATTTTTGCCTTTCTACATTTGACTATGAGGTTTTTGTGCCTTAATACATGGTCAATTTTTTAGAATGTGTCATATACTTCTGAGAAAAAGGTATATTCCTTTCTATCCCCATTCATTTTTCTTCAGATATTTATTATATCTAACTTTTCTAATATTCTATTCAACTCTTTAACTTCTTATTTATTTTGTGGTTAGATTTATCTAATTCTGAGAGGTGAAGGTTCATATCCCCCACTAATATAGCTTTGCTGTCTATTTTCCTTGTAACTCATTAAACTTCTCCCCTAAGAATTTGGATGCTATACCACTTGGTACATACATGTTTAGTATTAATATTACTTCATTATCTATCATAACTTTTAGCAAGATATAGTTTTCTTCCCTATCTCTTTTAATCAGATCTATCTTTGCTTTTGCTTTGTATGAGATATGGATGGCTACCCCTGCTTTTTTGACGTCAGCTGAAGCATAATACATTTTGCAGTGACAAGATACCCACTGAGCCAACCTGTGCTGAGCAGAGCTGCCCACTGAGCTGAGATGAGTAGTGCTGAGCTGCCCTCCCCTTTCACCCAGGTGAGACAGACCTTTCCTGAAGTCTTCTAAATTATCTCAAGTAGGAGGATTGTGTCTCTCTTTCTGTAGGTTCTGTAGTTCCAGAATCTGTTTAGAGGTTTTATTTAATGTTATTTTTGAGGAAAATACGGGAAAGCTCAAGCAACTTCCTAGCTTCTCTCTGACATCTTGGATACACCCCTGGAACTTCTCCATATATCTCTTGGGTTTTGTATTTGTAGACTGAATTTACTGTTCAGTTCTAGGCTTTTCATTAAGAAAGTTTCAAAGTCCACTATTTCATTGAATGCCCATCTTTTCCCCTGAAATATTATGGTCAATTTTGTTGGGTAGTAAATTCTTGGTTGTAATCCCAGTTCTTTTGCCCTCCAGAATATCATTTTCCAAGTCATCAGATCCTTTAATGTTGAGGCTGCCTGGTCCTGCTCAATTGTAATTGTTGTTCCTTGATATTTATAATGTTTCATTCTGGTTGCTTGTTGTATTTTCTCCTTTTCTTGATAGTTCTGGAAGTTAACTAAGCATCCCTTGGAGTTTTCCTTTTGGGGTCTCTTTCAGGAGGTGTTCAGCGGATTCTTTCAATGACTAATGTTTCTCTGGTTGTAAGACATTGAGTCAGCTCTCCTTGATAATGTCCTGAAATATGCTCTCTAGGTTCTTTTTTTTTTTTTTTTTACCATGGTCTTCTTGGTATTTCTATAGTGTTCCTCCTGGATCTATTTTCCAAATCTGTTGTTTTTATGAAGAGGTATTTTATGTTTTCTTCTACTTTTATATTCTTCTGATTCTGCTTTATTTCTTCCTATTGTGTCATTGAATCATTATCTTCCATCTGCTAAATTCTATGTCTTATGGAATTATTCTCCTTTTCCAATTTTCAAATTGTATTTTAAGAACTTATTTCTTTTTAGAAGAAATGCGTAACTCTCATTTTCCCTAATCTTTCTCCTACTTCTCTTATTTGGTTTATAAAACACTTTTTTGAGATCTTCATGGTGGGCTTTTTGGTCTCAAGACCAATTCTTCTTCCCCTTTAAGGCTTCACATGTAGGAATTTTATTATTGTTGACTTCCTCTGAGTTTATGTTTTGATCCTCACCATCACCATAGTAATTGTCAACGGTAAGGACTCTTTTGTGTTTTTTATTCATGTTTTAATTTTAGCTCTTTTGTGCCCTTTAAGGTTGAGTTCTCATCCTGAGGTACAGTGTGCACTGTCTGGAGCTTCTTTTGCTGGAGACCAGACTGAGTCACCAGCTTTCTGCTCTGAGGCATCAGCAGCTTATGGCTTCTCACTGCAATGAAATGCCCCAGCTTAGATGGGCCTGATGGTTAGCCAATACTCAAGATTGTCAATTGCCTTCTCCTTTGGGGTTGGAAGCCTTACAACTTGCCTGCTGTGTCACTAGCTAGGACCATGGGTCCTCAGCTGCTTATCTCTGCTGTGACTAAGAGCCTTTTGTTGGCTTGCCCATGCATTGTCTGTGTTGAACTGTGTTCCCTTTTTATCCAGAAGAAACTGACTTTTCCTGAAGATTTAGGTTATCTTTAGTTAGAAGATTGTTTAGGTCAATTTTTTTTTTTACAGCTCCAGATTCTGTTAAGAAGCTGAATTTAACATGATTTCTGAGGGAATTTTTTGAGAGCTCAGGCAGCTTCCTGATTACACTCCACCATCTTGATTCTGCCTCTGGAAGTCACTGGAGACATTTTCAAATCCTCTAAAATTAACCCTTACTGTTTTGAATAAAATAAGTGCTGGGGATAGGGCCTCTGCTCTGGGGTGCCTGTGACTGAGGTTGCTGCAAGTGTTGTAGGAAGGGGTGCCTGGGGCTACGGAGGAGACTTGAGCAGAGCCTGTGTCTCTTTGGGAGACTGAGGCTGCCACTAGGTCTGTTTTGCTCTAACCTGGGCCATTAATTTCTCCTGCCAAAGCATAACCTCCCTTCCTCTTTCACTTTCCCAGACCCTCATTTGTTGCCTATATTAATAGGATCAGTTTTGGAAACATTTTTCCATATAAGTCATTTTCCTTCTAGTTAGGATTCTTTCCTTCTCCCATGAATTGTCATCTATGTTCTATTTCCAATTATAAACATAGAAAATATATTGCTCTCCCAATACTTATTTGATGTGAGTAAAGGTTGTGTGCATCAAGATTTTTGGAGCAAACATTACTAATAACAGTCTACAAAATAAACCCACAGAAATCAACACCATTTCTGTTCGATCATTTTAAACTGACATAAATAATTGAAATTAGAAAAATAGCAAGATATCAAGGAAAAATCAAGGAAACAATGAAAAAAGGGTCACTTATGAAAGAGGAATCAGAAACAAGGTAATTAAATAACCCAGTGTTTAATAAATACTAAGACATAAATTCCTTTGGAAAAACTCCTTATTTGATAATAGTTGCTAGGAAGACTAGAAAGGAATCTGAAAGAAACTAGGCTTGGACCAAGAATTTCTACTATCTTCAACAAGGTATCCTAAATACATATGACCTTAATAGTGAAGATCATCAAATAAAAAGTTACAAGAAGGAAAGATCATATACGTTTCACACCTATGGGTTGAAGTAGTCTTTTTTTTTGGTGGGACAATAAGGGTTAAGTGACTTGCCCAGGGTCATATGGCTAGTAAGTGTGAAGTGTCTGTGGCCAGATTTGAACTCAGGTACTCCTGAATCCAAGGTCAGTACTTTATCCACTGTGCCACCTAGCTGCCCCCTGAAGTAGTCTTAAAGGCATAAAGGCAATTAGAAATTATAAAATAGATAACTTTGATTACATAAAACTGAAATACTTCTGTAGAAACAAAATCAATGCTTCTCAGAGAATAGAGAGGAATTGATCAAATGGTGGGGAATGACTTTCAGCAAGTTTCCCAGATAAGTGTTTCATTTTGAAGATATGCAACTAACAGACAGGTATACATATAAATATAGAGAATATACATATATGTAAAAATTCAAGGATTTTACTGATAAAAATTTCAAAAACATTTATATTATCTTTCCCCACCAGTTTCAGGATGTAAAAGAAACTTCAGGTTATTTATGTCCTGAAGTATTGCTATGTGGACAAAAACAATGAAGTAGATAAATATATAGGAACATAAAAAAAGATTTACCCTATCAGATGAAGCTTGAAGTAAACACAACAAAGAAAAAATACATAAAGAAAGTGACTCCAATCATGTCCATGGAAAGAATAACCATAAAATAATCAAAAGTGAACGTTGCAAAATCAAATTGTCCTGGCATGGTTCCAAAGAAGAGATGCAAGACAACACTCTCTCCCTCCTCTTTTGTAGATGTGGCAGATCCACTATTGTGGTACAATGCATATATTGCTAGACATTTTGGATGTATTGTGGAATTTTCTTGTTTTTTAGTATTCACATAGAGGATGCTTTGCTAGCCTTAAATTACTAGGTGATAGCAGCTGGTGTAATGGATTGGGAACCAATTGTCATACAACAGCCTCAGAAGGGAGGTAGTGCAATTATCATTAGCCCGTTTTATAGTTCAGAAGGTGGAAAGATGAAGTGACTTCTGAGGTGTACTGGTAAATGTGTATCAACTGACTTTTGGGGGTAAAAATTCTGTCAAAAATGCTTATGTTAAATCTTCTTTTTGATCATTTCTACGAAAATGTATTAAGTCTAGGAAATCACCAAAACAATAAAAGTAAGCCAGAATTTTATAATTTCCTCTGAGGACTTGGGTGCCAGAGAAGTGTATAAGGATGTCAGGGAAAAAGCTTAGACTGATTTTTCCCAGGGAAGAGGGCAAGGTTATGGGCTAATTGTATGCCTGGAGAGGAAGGGAAGCATGGCTTGGTATTGAGATGGCTAAATGTAGTGGGCTAGAATCTGGATAGATGCTAGCTGAGGAAGGCTGAGCACTGTCTCTCTAGGTCCAAGGACAGAGCCAAGATGGCAGAGAGAAGCTAGGAAGATGCCTAAGCTTTCCCATATTTCCCTCAAAAACAACATTAGATCAAGCCTCTAAACAGATTCTGGAACTACAGAACCTACAAAAAGAGAGACACAATCCTCCTACTTGAGATAATTTAGAAGACTTCAGGAAAGGTCTGTCTCACCTGGGTGAAAGGGGAGTGCAGCTCAGCACTACTCATCTCAGCTGGCAGCTCATATCAGCACAGCTTGGCTCAGTGGGCAGCTTGTCACTGCTACAACTCAACACTGCTGCAACTTGACACAGCTGAGAGTGGGGCGGCTGGCAGCAGTAAGAAGCTTGCAATAGTAAGCCCTGTGCCCCAGGAGCAGACTTCAACTTTATACATTTAAAAATAGGCTACAACACAAGCAAGAAACAAAAAAAGGACCCTTACCATTTACAGCTTCTATGGTGAAAGGGAAAACCAAAGCTCAAACTCAGATGAGTTTGTCAAAATGCCTACAAGTGAAGACTCAAGTGGGAAGATGATCTTGTTTCAAGAACAAAAAGCCTTCTGTGAGGAGCTCAAAAAGGCTTTTAAAAACCAAATGATAGAGAGAGAAGAAAAAACAGAAAAATAAATGAGAGAAATGGCAGGTACACTACAAAAAGAAGCACAAAAATGGACTGAGGAAAACAATACCTTAAAAAATACAATTGGCCAATGAGAGGGAAAAAATGGTCAAATGGGAGAAAAAATTGGCCAAATGGAAAAAGAGGTACAAAATCTTACTGAGGAAAATAAGGCCTTACAAACTAAAATTGGACAGATGGAAGGTGATAACTCCATGATACACCAAGAATCTGTCAAGCAGAATCAAAAGACTGAAAAAAAATAGAAGAAAATGTGAAATACCCCATTGGAAAAACAACTGACCTGGAAAATAGGTCCAGGAGAGATAATCTGAGAATTATTGGACTATCCGAAAGCCATTATAAAGAAAAGAGTCTAGACACCACATTCCAGGAAATTATCAAGGAGAACTGCCCTGAAATTGTAGAATAAGAGGATAAAATCATCATTGAAAGAATCCACCAATCACCTCCTGAAAGAGACCCCAAAAGGAACACTTCAAGAAATATAGTAGCCAAACTCCCGAATTATCAGGTGAAGGAGAAAATACTCCAAGCAGCCAGAAAGAAACCATTTAAATATCATGGAATCACAGTCAGGATAGCTGAGGACCTGCCAGTTTCAATATTAAAGGATACCAGGGCTTAGAATATGATATTCAGGAAGGCAAAGGAGATTGAATTACAACCAAGAATCAACTACTCAGTAAAACTGAGCATTCTCTTTCAGAGGAAAAGATGGACATTCAATGAAATAGGGGACTTCCAAGGCTTCCTGAGGAAAAGACCAGAACTAAACAGACAATTTCATCTCCAAATACAAGACTCTAGAGAAATATAAAGAGGTAAATAAAGTTGGGGGAGGGGAAGGTTGTTCAATGAGGTTAAACTGCTTGAATCCTTATGGAGGAGGATAATACTTTTAACTTTTGGTATTCTGTATCTCTGTTAAGGTATTGTTATTAAATCAACTTTGATGTAATGATATAAAGAAAATTAAGGGGCAGAATAAAAGGAGACTGGGGGAGGAGAGGAAGGTGGAGGTGGATTGGAGTTAATTACATTATATGAAGAGGCACAAAAAAACCCATTATAATAGAGGAAAAGAAGGGAGGGGTGGGCATTGTTGCAACCTAACTCTCATCAGATTTGGTTCAGGGAGGAAATAAAATACACTCCCATTTGTGTAAAGGAACTTAGCTTGCTCTTTAAGGAAACAAAAGGGTAAGGGGAATAAGGGTAGTAGTGATAGAAGGGAGGGCACAAATGGGGGGAAAGGGGCAAGAAAAAGAAGGGAAGCTGATAAAAGGGAGGACAGAATGAGGGAGGCAGTGGTCGGAAGCAAAACACTGGTAAAGAGCAATAGGGTGAAAGAAGGGAAAAAGAATACAAACAAAGGGGAAAAGAGGATAGAGGGAAATAAACAGTTAATCTTAACTGTGAATATGAATGGGATGAACTCTCCCATAAAACAAAAGCAAATAAAAGATTGGATTAAAAATCAGAATCCTACAATATGTTGTTTACAAGAAACACATTTGAAGCAGAGAGATACACAGAGTAAAGGTAAAAGGTTGAAACAAAATATATACTGATTCAGCTGACATAAAAAAAAAAAGCTGTGGTAACAATTCCTATCTCAGACAAAGCAAAAGCAAAAATAGATCTAATTTAAAGAGATAAGGAAGGAAATTACATCTTGCTAAAAGGTATGATAGATAATTAAGTAATATCAATAATAAACATGCATGCACCAAGTGGTATAGGATCCAAATTCTTAGGGGAGAAATTAAATGAGTTACAAGTTAGATCTTACCACAAAATAAATAATAAAGAAGTTAAAGAATTGAATAGAATATTCGAAAATTAGAATCAACTAAAAATTACTTGAAACAATGAACAACTTTAGCAAAGGAGCAGGATATAAAATAAATCCATATTAATCATCAGCATTTCTATACATCACCAACAAAGATGAGTTAATATAACAAAGTCCAGAAGCAAGAGATAGAAAGAGAAATTCCATTTAAAGTAACAATAGACAATATGAAATACTTGGGATTATACTTGCCAAGATAAACCTAGGAATTCTATGAACACAATTACAAAACACTTTTCACATAAATCAAATCAGATCTAAATAATTGGAAAAATATCAATTTCTCATGGATAGGATGAGCTAATAGTATGGCAGAAATTAGGCTTAGACCAACATATTACATCTTATACTAAAATAAGGTGAAAATGGATACATGATTTAGACATAAAAGGTGCTGCCATAGTTAAACTAGGAGAAGACGGAATACTTTACCTCTCAGATCTTTGGAAAGGAGAACAGTTTATGACCAAACAAGAAATAGAGAAGATTATGAAATGCAAAATTGATGATTTTGATTACATTAAATTAAAAAGTTTTATACAAACAGAAGTGATGCATCCAAAGTTAGAAGGGAGACAGAAAACTGGGAAACAATTTTTATAGCCAGTACTTCCGATAAAGGCCTCATTTCTAAAATATATTGAGGACTAAATCAAATATATAAGAATTCAAGGCATTCCCCTATTGAGTCAAAGGATATAAACAGGTAGTTTTCTGATATAGCTATCTATTGCCAAATGAAAAAATGCTCTAAATCACTATTGATTAGAGAGATGCAAATTAAAATAACTCTGAGCTACCACCTGACACCTATCAGATTGACTAATATGACAAAAAGGAAAATAATAAAAGTTGGAGAAGCTGTGGAAAAATTGGAACACTAATGCTTTGTTGGTGGAGCTGTGAACTGATCCAACCATTCTGAAGAGTAGTTTGGAACTATGCCCAAAGGGCTATAAAGCTTTGCATACCCAGTAATACCACTATTAGGTCTTTTCCCCAAAGAGATGATAAAAAAGGGAAAAGGACCCAAACGTACAAAAATATTTATAGCTGCTCTTTTTGTGGTCGCCAGGAATTGGAAATTGAGGAGTTGCACATCAATTGGAGAATGGCTGAACAAGTTGTGGTATATGAATATAATGGAATACTATTGTGTTGTAAGAAATGATGAGCACGTGGATTTCAGCAAAACCTGGAAGGACTTGCATGAACTGATGATGAGTGAGATGAGCAAAACCAGGAGAACATGTACACAGTATCATCAACATTATGTGTTGATCAACTGTGATAGACTTGATTCTTCTCAGCAATACAATGGTCCAAGATAGTTCCACAGGACACATGATGGAAAATGCTCTCCAAATCCAGGAAAAAAAAAAGAACTGGGGAATCTAGATGCAGATTGAATCATACATTTACATTTTTTTTTTGCTTTTCTTTTTTGAGGTTTTTCCTTTTTCCTCTGATTCTTCTCCCATAACATGTCTAATGCAGAAATATGCTTATTGTGATTGTACATATATAACCTATATCAGATTACTTGCTATCTTGGGAAGAGGGGAAGGTTGGGAGAAAAATTTGAAACTAGAAATATTATAAAAACAAATGTTGAAAACTATTTCTAAATGTAACTGGAAAATGATAAAATATTTCTTTGGGAAGAAATAAAATGAAATGAAATTTTTAAAAATGGTAGCCAATAAAAATACGTGGGAGTCTACCTCCTAAGACAAACCCAGGAACTTTATGAACACCATTATAAAACACATTTCACACAAATAAAATCTGAGCTATGTAACTGGAAAAATATCAATTGCTCATGGATAGGCCAAGCTAATATAATAAAAATGACAATTCTAATCTAAATTAATTTACCTATTCATTTCCATACAGTTCCTACCAAAAATTTATTTTATAGAGTTAGAAAAAATAATAACAAAATTCATCTGGGAAAAAAAGTCAAGAATAACAAGGGAACTAATGAGAAAAAATGCACCAGAAGGTGGACTAGCTGTATGAAATTTGAAGCTATACTATACAGTGGCAGTCATCAAAACTATATGGTACTGGCTAAGAACTAGAGTCTTAGATCAATGTAATAGGTTAGAGACAGGAGACACAGTAGTAATTTACTCTAGTAATATATTTTTTGATAACCCCAAACACTCCAGCTTCTGGGATAGGAACTCAGTATTTGACAAAAACTGCTGGGAAAACTGGAAGAGAGTTTGGCAGAAACTAGGCATAGACCAATATCTTACACCTTATAAAACATAAGGTCAAGGGGGCAGCTACATGGCACAGTGGATAAAGCACTGGCCCTGGACTCAGAAGGACCTGAGTTCAAATCCAGCCTCAGACACTTGACACTTACTATAGCTGTGTGACCCTGGGCAAGTCACTTAACCCTCATTGCCCTGCAAAAAAAAAGAAAAGAAAAGAAAAAGGAAACTAAAATAAAATGCAAACTTTAAAAAAAGTAAGGTCAAAATGGGTTCAAGATTTAGATATAAAGGGTGATACCATAGATAAATTAGGAGAGGAATGAATACTTTACCTCTCAGATCTATGGAGAGGAAAACAATTTATGTCCAAACAAGAGATAGAGAATACTATGAAATGCAAGATAGAAGACTTTGATTACATTAAATTAAAAAGTTTTTGTACAAATAAGCAATGCATCCAAAATTAGAAGGGAGGCAGAAAAACAGGAAACAATTTTTCCAGCCAGCATTCCTGATGAAGGTCTCATTTCTAAAATATTTCAGGAACTAAATCAAATTTATAAGAATCCAAGTTATTCCCCAATTGAGAAATTTTCAAAGGATATGAACAGGCAGTTTTCTGAGGAAGATGTCAAAGCTATCATTTTCCATATGAAAAAATGCTCTAAATCACTATTGATCAGAGAAATGCAAATTAAAACAACTCTGAGGTATCACCTGATACCTATCAGATTGGCTAATATGACAAAAAGGAAAATAATATATATTGGAGAAGGTTTAGAAAAATTGGAACACTAATGCATTGTTGGTGGAGCTGTGAACTGATCCAACCATTCTGCAGAGCAATTTGGAACTGTGCCCAACGGACTGTGGGACTGTTCATATCCTTTGACCCAGTGGTAGCACTGCTAGATCTGTATCCCAAAGAGACCATAGAAAGGGGAAAAGGACCCACTTGTACAAAAATATTTGTAGCAGCTCTCTGTGGTGGAAAAGAATTGGATATCAAGGGAATGTCCAACAATGGGAGAACGGCTGAACAAGTTGTGGCATATGAATGTGATAGAATCCTATTGTGCTGTAAGAGACAATGAGCAGGAGGAGTTCAGAGCAAACTGGAAGGACTTACATGAACTGATGCTGACTGAGAGGAGCAGAACCAGGAGAACATTGTACACAGTAACAGCAACATTGCGTGATGAACAATGGGGATAGACTTGGCTCTTCTCAGCAGTGCAATGATCCAAAATAGTTTCAAAGAACTCATGATAGAAAATATTCTCAACATCCAGAAAAAAAGGACTGTGAATTATGAATGCAGATAGAACCATACTTTTTCTACTTTGGGACTTTTTTCCTTCTTTTTGGGGGGTTCTTCCCTTGTGCCCTGATTCTTCTTTCATAAGGTGACTAATATTAGAAATATGCTTAATGTAGTGGAAAAATTTGGAAATAAAAAAATCCTATGAAAACAAACAAATATTGAAAACTATCCTTATATGTAACTGGAAAATAATAAAATATTTTAAAAATAAAATAAAATATTCCTTCTAAAAAAAGGTAATGATCAACAGATGGATTTCAGAAAAACCTGGAAAGACTGAAGTGGACTGATGTTGAGTGAAATGAGCATAAACAGAACAGCATTGTACACAATATGAACAACATTGTATGATGATTAACTGTGACAGTATTTACTCTTTTCCACCATGCAAGAATCAAAAAGAGTGCCAGAAGATGTATGGTAGAAAATACTCTCCACATTCTGAAAAAAGATCTCTGGATTCTGAGTGCAGATTGAAGCATACTATTTCCCCTTTTATTGTTATTTTTTATTGTACTTGTTCATTCTTTCTTTTTTCCTTTTGTTGTGATTCTTCTCTTAAAACATGACTAATATGGCCATATGTTTAACATGATTGTAATATATAACATATATCAAATTGCTGGCTACACTAGGGAGGGGGTAGGGAAGAGATGGTGATAACTAAAAAAAAATCTTCACATGTAATTGTATAACCAAACAAACAAATAAGTAAATGAATGTATTGGTAGACAGAAAATAAATAAATGGGTGAATAAATATGTAAATGAAATTTAAAAAAAACACAAAAAGCCTACATTTTTTATATATAAACAATTGATTTTCAAGAATTGATTTATATATAAACAATTATATATATATAATTTATATATATTATATATAAATTGATTTATATATATAAATTTATATATATATATATAAATATATATATATAAACAAGAAAATAGATCTATATATATATATAAACAAGAAAATATATATATATATATATATAAACAAGAAAATAGATCTACTCATAAGACACCAAAGCCTGGCATGTCACAGCAGGGTGAGGCCTTAGAACATGGAATGTTGGAGCTTATAGAGACCTGAAAAGACAGAGAAAATGCCTAGGCTATGAGTTGCCATAGAGAAGAGAAAATCACAGTTGGTGGAGGGTGATTTAAATGTAGGGCTATCAGAAATAGAAGATCTCTTACACCAGGGAAGTCTGAGTGACCTCTAACATCACTGAAGAGGATGAAAAAGCTCCTGTTCTCCTCATCGGAAAGCAGTGAGCTGGCTGCCACTATCTCTCCTCATATTATAGGAGAGGACAGTGAGGGTCATAAAGCTCCAGGGAATGGCCAAGGTCCACAAATCTAATCTGTGTCTGAGTGTGGATGTAAATGGAGCCCTTTCTGTCTCCAGACCAAGGGCTCTAAGCTCTGAGACACTGTTATGTCTACCCTGAGGGCTGGAAGAGTGTGGGGATGAATGTCCTAGAAAATAAAAAAAAAATTCAGGGAATTCTGATATTTTGACAAATTTATATTTTCTTTTAATTATCCCAATATGTAGGCATAGACAGTAAGATTTTTTTTAAACAAAAGAATGCAAAGTTTATTCTTGTCAGCAGTGGCAAAACTTAAGATAACAGTAATAAAATAAGAACCTTCAAAGATGTAGCTCTTTAAAGTTCACAAAACTTCTGTATGTCTTATCTCATTCTAACCTCACAACATCCCTGGGAGGCATAGGTACAAAGGTTATTATTATCTCCATTTTGCAAATGAGAAGAGAGACAGAGACAGAGAGATCCATGGGAAACGTAATGCTTCCTAAACTTATTTTCCAAATTACATGTAAAAGCAAATTTTTTTTTTTTTTGTGGGGCAATGGGGGTTAAGTGACTTGCCTAGGGTCACACAGCCAGTAAGTGTCAAGTGTCTGAGGCCGGATTTGAACTCGGGTCCTCCTGAATCCAGGGCCGATGCTTTATCTGTGCCACCTGGCTGCCCCCAAAAGCAAATTTTTACATCAATTTTTTAAAACTTTGTGTTCCTGGGGCAGCTAGGTGGCGCAGTGGATAAAGCACTCACCCTGGATTCAGGAGGACCTAAATTCAAATCCAAACTCAGACATTTGACACTTACTAGCTGCGTGACCCTGGGCAAATCACTTAACCCTCATTGCCCCGCAAAACCAAACCAAACCAAAACAAAATAAATAACCTTTGTGTTCTAACTTCTATTCCTCCCTTCCTTCCCACCCCACCCCAAGAATTCAATATACATAATACATGAGTAGTTATGGAAAACAGCTCTATATTAGCTAGGTTGTTAGAAAAAAAAACAGATAAAAACAGAACTTTAAAGAATTGTCAAAAAAATGTGTTTGTTTTCAGATACCATAAGTTCTTTCTCTGTAGATGGATTGCAATTTTTCTAGTTCTTCAGAGTTATATTGGATCATTGCCTTGCTGAAAATAACCAGGTGCTTCCCAGCAGATCATCTAATGCTGTTATTTTGTATACAGTACATTTCTCTCTGCTTCAGTTCATGTGGGTCTTTCCAGGTTTTTCCGATTGCATCCTGTTCATCATAACTTTTATATAGTATCTTAAACTTGACAAGGAATTTTCTTCACAATAGCCCAGCAGAGGAGGTACCATACATTTTGACATTGTAGTCAATCATCATAACTATTTCCCTTCATCCTATTCCCTTCCAATGATATTTACTCTATTTTTTATCTTATTTTACCCTATTCCTTCTCAAAAGTGTTTTACTTTTGACTGACCCTCCCCCGCTCTGCACTCCCTTCATTCACCTTTCCCTCCTTATTCTCTTCCCCTATTTTCCTGTAGGCTTAAATAGATTACTCCTCCAAATTGGAAGTATGTGTTATTCCCTCCTTGAGCCCACTCTGATGAGGTTAAGGTCTTTGAGCTAATTCTGTTTTCTAAATTTTTCTTCCTCCCTCCCTTCTCAACTCTCCCTATGAAATCAAGTAACTCAATATATGTCATGCATGTGCTGTTATGCAGAAGATCTTCACCTTCCTCAAAAGTGTTTCACTTTTTACAGCTCCCTCCACCAAGCTCCCCTTCATTTCTTCCTCTCTTCTCCCCCCCCCCCCGCCCCCATCTCCTTACCCTCCTACTTTTCCTCAGGGCAAAAATATATTGCTATACCTACTTGAGTATGTATCTTACTCCCTCTTTCAGCCAATTCTGATCATAGTAAGGTTCACTCCCTCCTCCACTCCTTCCCCCTCTTCCCCTCCCCTCCATAAGCTTTTCTCTTGTTTCATTCATGTGAGCTACCTCTCCCCAGTCCACCTCTTCCCTTCTCCCTCCACCAGTCTATTCCTCCTACCCCTCAACCCTATTTTAAAGATGTCATCAAGGGTTAGCTAGGTGGCACAGTGGGCAAAGCACCAGCCCTGGGCCCAGGAGGCCCCAAGCCCAAATATGGCCCCAGACAGAAGACACCCCACCCTGTTTTCTCCACAAAGAACAAGGATACAGAAAAAATAAATGCTTTACATATATCATCCCTTCATATTCAGTTCAGACCTGTGTCCTTTGTGTATTTCTTACTGAAAAGGTTCTTATGAGTTAGAAGTATTATTTTCTCATGTATGAATGTAAACAGTTTAACCTTTTAATATCCCTCGTGATTTCTTTTTCCTGTTTACCTTCTTATGATAATCCAGGGTATTGTATTTGAAAGTCAAATTTTCTATTCAGTTCAGGTCTTTTCATCACAAATGCCTGGAAGTCCTCTTTTCCATTGAAGTCTCATTTTTTCCTCTGAAAGATTATGAGTTTTTCTGGATATATGATTCTTGACAGTAGTCCCAGTTCCTTTGCTATCTGGAATATCATATTCCATGCCCTCCAGTCCTTTTATGTAGATGCTGCTAGATCTTTTTTTATCATTATTGGAGCTCCACAGTATTTAAATTCCTTTTTTCTAGCTGCTTCCAATATTTTCACCTTCACCTGGGAGTTCTGAAATTTGGCTGTAATATTCCTGGAGGCTTTCCTTCTAGGATCTCTTTCAGGACGAGATCAGTGGATTCATTCAATTTCTATTTTATCTTCTGCTTCTAGAATATCAGTGCAATTTTCCCTGAAAATCTCTTGGAGGATGGTCTAAGCTCTTATTTTGGTCAGGGTTTTCAGGTAGTCCAACGTTTTTTCAAATTATCTCTCCTGGATTTATTTTCCAGGTCAGCTATTTTTCCAAGGAGATATTTCACATTGCCCTCTATTTTTTCATTGAATTGGATTTGCTTTACTGCGTCTTGGTTTCTCATAAATTCACTAACTTGGAGCAGCTGGGTGGCACAGTGGATAAAGCACCAGCCCTGGATTCAGGAAGACCTGAGTTCAAGTCCAACCTCAGACACTTGACATTTACTAGCTGTGTGAACCGGGGCAAGTCACTTAACCCTCATTGCCCTGCAATAAATAAATACATAAATAAATAAATAAAGTCACTAGCTTCCATTTCTTCACTCCTAATTCTTAGGCAATTATTTTCATCAGACAGCTTTTTTATCTCCTTTTCTTTTCTTTTTTATTTTCCTTTCTTTCTTTCTTTCTTTCTTTCTTCCTTTCTTTCTTCCTTTCTTTCTTTCTTTCTTTCTTTCTTTCTTTCTTTCTTTCTTTCTTTCTTTCTTTCTTTCTTTCTTTCTTTCTTTCTTTCTTTCTTTCTTCCTTCCTTCCTTCCTTTCTTTCTTTCTTTCTTTCTTTCTTTCTTTCTTTCTTTCTTTCTTTCTTTCTTTCTTTCTTTCTTTTTTGGTGAGGCAATTGGGGTTAAGTGACTTGCTGACTTGCCCAGGGTCACACAGCTAGCAAGTGTAAAGTGTCTGAGGCTGGATTTGAACTCAGGTCCTCCTGAATCCAGGGCCAGTGCTCTGTCCACTGTGTCACCTAGCTGGCCCCTTATCTCCTTTTCCATTTGACTTTTCAAACTGTTGACTTTTTTCTCATGACTCTCCTACATTGCTCTCATTTCTTTTTCCATTCTTTCCTCCCTCTCTCTATATCTTTCTTCTATCTCTCCTACTTTCTCTTCAAAGTCCCTTTTGAGAGCTTCTGTGGCCTGAGATGAGTTCATATTTTTCTTGGAAGCTTTGGATATAGAGGCCCTTAGGTTGATTTTCTCTTCTGAGGGTGCACCTTTATCTTCCTTGTCACTGAAGAAGCTTTCTATAGTTCTGAACTTTCTTTGCTTGCTCATCTTTTACTTGACTTTGAACTCCCCACTGGGGGGCCCTGCTTCTAGGCTACACTACTGTCCCCAGCTTCAGAGGGTCCCAGGTGTTTTGGTTTGAGGGAGAGCAGGTTTTTCTGTTGCCTGGCCTGTTCTCTGGTCCAAAAACAGCACCAGTTTATCTGTCCCCAAAAAAGCAGGTGTGATCATGTGGAGACTTCTTCCAAAGAAGGAGCTTGAAGACTCCCTCTTTCTAATGGTAATAAAGGTTTCTGCTCACTGCTTACAGATGTTAATTGGTACAAGGGGGTATCACTTTCATTAGCATGATAGAAATCAACTTAAAAATAAAAACTATAACAAGAATATATGAAATGTTATTTAACTTAATTTAATAATTCAACTTAAAAGCAGACACCTAGGGGGCAGCTAGGTGGTGCAGTGGATAAAGCACTGGCCCTGGATTCAGGAGTACCTGAGTTCAAATCTGGCCTCAGACACTTGACACTTACTAGCTGTGTGACCCTGGGCAAGTCACTTAACCCCCATTGCCCTGCAAAAAAAAGAAAAAAGCAGACACTTTAGTGTCTTAGAGATTATATAATTTTTTAAAAGGAGGTGATTAGATATTTTTAAAAGGATGCCTACACCAGATGAAGGTGTTCCTCAAAGATCCATAATGTCTACTTATTATTCTAGGGAAGGTGATGAGCAAGAAGTGACTTATTTGCTTCCCCAGACATTTGGAGAGACAATTGATTTGTAGCATCCAAATGACTCTGGGGTTTTCCTGACATCCAGTAGCACATTTTCTGGGTTCAGCTTGGAATTCAGTTGGAGGGCCTTTTGATCTTGTTAATCAAAGATTCCATAAAATTTATTTGGATATTAAGGCAGCATCATCAAATCCAGGTGGTTTATATAATCATCATTACATGATTTACCAGAGATATCCTCATAGGAAAACACATTTCATTATAACACAGATGACATGATGATTTACTTTTGTGACTGTCAAGGGGAAATAGGTGGTGGGGGTCCTTAGATATTCCTCTTTACAGAATTACACCCTCTCTCACACAATGCAGTTGAACTAAAAGTCTTATTTGGGCACTTAGAGAACGTGACCAGGAGAGAAGTCAAAGACTTCCCTCAAGGGGAAGGGATATTATATAGATATCTTGCTCATCCAACAGAAGAAAGGCAAAAGGTTTTATAGAAGATGGATGATGTGGGGATGGATGGGATGACCTCCTGACTGTGGAAAGTTCCCTTTGGAAGTGGGGAATGCTTGGATGGGGTGGTGTTCCTGACTTCTGGAGTTATTTCTGTCCCTTGGCCCAGATCAAGTAACAGCCATGCCTAATGGGCTTATCTGCTTGACTTCTTAGGTGTATCCATCCTGATAGCTAGTTAGGCCAATCCCCAAGTCAGGGACCAAATGGAATTTCTACTTATATTCACTCAGGATAGTGTATAAAACTCAATTTATCCAAGGGCCATTTACTGGTAGCCTTTCAAATTCTATTTATGAACACCTAAAATGTTTCAGGCATTGTCCTGAGGACAGGGAAAGGGGGCAAAAAGACTGGACTTGTACACAGGTCCTTACTTAGTACAGTTTTCCTTCTCTTTCTTGGTTGAATTAACATACTCCATGTGCTATTGTCATTAAAGCCTCATATTGGAGAAGGTCTAGAGTTTAATCTGAGCAGAGACTCTCTAAACTAGGAGGGGCACCACAAAGAGTGTAGCAAGTTTTCAATGCCCACCTCCAACCATCTTTGTTCTGAAGTGACTGTGTGGAAGCTCTGTCTACCGCTAACTGAAGGGAGATGTGACAAAGTCTCTACAACAGGGAAGGCAACCAATAAAGGCCTCAGTCATTTATCCAACGATCAGATTGTGCTCCCTCCCTCCTGGGAATGTGGAAGATGGGGAGAGAACAATGCTAAGGGAATGCTTTAAGGGTTAATGTGCTCTTCTTGTGTCAGTCCATGTGAATTTTATCACATCCTCATTCTATTTTTTTCCTGTTTGAATGGGGTACAGGGGAATGCAGGCAAAGCCTCAGGAGGAGGATAGGATCCCAAAATGGACTATTGCCCACAGCCCCACCCTTTATCAGGGAGGGTCTGCTGAGGAAGAACTGTGTTGTTGAAAGCTCTGTCAGATCGGCCCTACCTCTGGTTGTCATGGTGACTGGTCTGTTACCAAGGAAATCTTATATCTGGAGTCACTGGCCTTGGTGCTAGCTCCTTATTAGGAAGGTATTATGAGGATCCCTCAGAGAAGAGGAGGAGGGGGCTTCTTTCCCTCTTTACTCTGAACTGGGCACAGACTTACATGTCTAGGTAGTGCAATCTAATTGGATATGCCAAACATATACCAAGTCTCATACATGTGTAAGTCTCAATACATATGCATGCATGTATTTCTCTGTGTGTGTGTGTGTGTGTGTGTGTGTGTATTACATTGAGAGAGAGACAGAGACAGAGAGAGAGAGAGAGAGAGAGAGGAAGAGAAGCTGACTACATAACAGGATGTAAGAGAAGATATGCAAAGCAGCCATAGCTACAAGAACCGAGTAAGGAGAAGGAAGAAACATGGAATGCATCATTTTATTCAAGGACTCAATGATCGTCTACTTAGGTGCACATAATTTTGTCCCAAATCTTGAATTTCCCAATGAGTCTCTGAATGTTAATAAATGCTCTGAAGATCACACGTGCTTTAAGTATTGCAAAGAACCTTTCACATGTCCCTTTACATACTCACAAGACCCCTGTAAGAGCTCTCACCCTAGTTCCAAACTGGAAAGTGCAAATATTATGATGCCCATTGTTTATGTGAAGGAAAACAGGCTCATAGAAGGAAAATGACCTTCCTGGAAAGGGAGTTCCTATGGGGATGGCCATGGGGATAGGGTTGAGTCACACAATGAATAAGTGCTTCACTTCACCCACCTTAGCTTTCACTCCCCTAAACCCCCACAGGAAATATCATTGGATGATTTTATCCTTCCCATTTTGTATACCTTCTCCCTGTCCAGCCTCCTTGGTGAGGAAGTACAAATTCACCTAGCCACATTCAGCCAGCCCCATACCAAGCCCTGCTTCCCTTCCTCTCCAGGTAAACAACTAGGCCATCACCTTGCCCTCTTCCCTGGGGAAAAAATCATGCTAAGCTGTGGTCCTTTCCATTTACATTGTTATACAATTCTCTACCACCCAAGTACTCAGAAGAAATGATAAAATTCTGGGCTACTTTTACTGTTTTGTTGATTGTCTAGACTTATGAAATTGGTGTAGAAATGATCATAAAGAAGCTTAAACATAAGCATGTTTGACAGGTTTTTCCCCTAAGAGAGTCAGATATGCCTCTGAAGTCAATTCATCTTTTGACCTTCTGAACTGTAAAACAGGTTAAGGATAAGTGTACTACCTCCCTTCTGAGGCTCCTGTGAGCCAAGTTGTTCCAAATCCTTACACCAGCTGCTCTCACCGAGAACTTTAAGGCTAGTAAAGCATCCTCTATGTGTAACACTTGTTAACCTGGAAATTAATGAAACCATCAATATAGGAGAAATATATATATATACACACACACATATACATATATATACACATATATACATACACATACACACACATATATATATGTATATATATATATAATATATATATATATATATATATGTCAGAGGAGTTACAACTTGGAGTATTACAAATCAAAAATGCATGGAATACCCAAAGATGGGAACTAAGAACAGAATTTATATGGGTTAACAGAACACAGAGAACTATGAGACTGCCCATGAGTTAAGTAAAGAAGCTACTTAACTCTAAATAGAAGCTACTTAATTAATGTAAATGGATCCTTTTATTTAATAACCTAAAGTCCAGGGAGTAAAGTGGGAAATCTTGGGGAGGTGATAGTTTGTTTGGGGGGAGATACAGAAGTCAATCAAGAGTCTGGAACTAACAAAGATTGGTCAGCCCCAGGCAATTCATTGGCCTGGGAATGGGGAATAGGTGGGGATCAGTCAGAGCTTTTAAAGTTGTGGTTTTCATTCCCTCCTCTTGGTCAAGACAAATTCTGTTATTCATTGATGACCAAAAAGTAGTGCTGGGGCATGAAACTCAGGATTCTTAGGCCAAGTCTGGCATCTTGGGAAAGTGGTCTACCGTGCTGTAGTCTACTTCTTTCTCCTGGTCAGACAAAGTTTGGTATTGCTGGTAGTGTCTGCCCATCCATTCAGGTGTCAGCCTTTTTCAGATGTGATATGTCAATTCCTTTAAGTTTTTCAGCAGAGCGGTTGGTCAGCAGGACTTGGTAGGGACCTTTCCATCTGGGTTGTAGGGAATCCTTGTGTAAGTGACTTTTCTAAAAGACCCAGTCTCCAGGTTTCAACTGTAGGGTAGACTGATTTAAGGTTGAGTCTCTAGAAAATGACTGAGAGACAAGATGGTTAAGCTGACAAAGAGTTTGCTTAAGTCCTTTGCAATGGGCCAGAAGGGAGGCCCTGGTAGTGAGGGAGTCCCTGGAGGGAGAAATGATGTACCCTGTCAATAGGGGTTGCCTTGAGTTTCAGAAGAACTAAAGAAAGGGCTTTTGGCCATGGCAGACCCAAATTATCCAAACTTGCCAAGATGAACCTTAATGATCCCACTGATAAGTTCTACCAGACCTGAGGACTAGGGGGTGGTGGGTGCTAAGCACTAAATGTTTAAATACTGGCCAGGAAGCTAACAATTGGGAGACAATTGAACCAGTGAAAGGAATACCTTATCACTGTGAACTTCTTTAAGAATCCCCCAGGTAGGAAAAATCCTTTCAAGAAGCAATTGGCTACAACTGTTGCAGTAGCTTTCCTGCAAAGGAAAGCTTCTACCCAATGGGAGAAAATGCAAACCATAACTAATACAAAGTTGTAGCTGGAGTGTTTTGGGGAGGGGACTTGTGATCTGAATAGGGGGACTAGCTCATGCAAAGAATTGGAGGCTCATCACAAATCTTGTAAAATAAAAGAGATCTATTAGGAGAGGAATATATGGCTGGGAACAGATCACCTTGGTGACTGTCCCACTAGAGTAGGAGAAGACCTGTGTTTTGTATTTTTACAAAACAAAGGGGAGAAAGAAACAAAACAAAATCATTTAGGGGCAGCTAGGGGGCACAGCGAATAAAGCATCATCCCTGTATTCAGGAGGACCTGAGTTCAAATCTGACCTTGAAACTTACTTAGCTGTGTGACCCTGGGCAAGTCACTTAGTCACTTAACCCTCATTGCCCTGCAATTGCTTTTATATATATATATATATATATATATATATATATATATATATATATATATATATATATATATATATATATATATATATATATATATATAATATTCTGATCAGTAACCTCTTTGGGTTTTTATACATATATACACATTTTATTGTGGCATTTAAAATTATATATGGTCGCCTTATTTCTGTCCCAAGTTTAGGGAAAATTAGCTGGGGTTTCTAATATATTGCTACTCATAAATTAGAAGCTTTAGCAGCAGTTTGGGGCATTAAGCATTTAGTAAAGCATACCAAATATTAGTAAAGACAGAACCCATGGCTCAGAGAGTTAAGAAGGCCTATCTAGCCTAGAGGAGAGAGAGAGAGCTTAGCCTGGCTTCCTTCTTTCTCCAAGTCCACACCATGAGCATATCTGAGAGTGTGTGTCTCTGGAAGCTGCCTGCAGGTCTGGTGAAGAGGCAGCCCTTCCACACTGCTCAAAGTTAATTGGCTAGAAGCATTCAAATCTATTGGTTTACTGGACTTGAGGGTGGTCCAAGAGCAAAATGTTCTAACGTCAGAGTTCAGAGAATAAACCCTGTGAGGCCCAGGCTTTCAGGTAGTTGTGGTTTTAATTAAGATCAATCTTAATATTATCCCCTGGGGGTGGGGGCCTCTGGGTGTTCCAAAACCCATTATTTTCTCACATTATCTATATGTATATCTATACTTATCTGTTAGTTGCATATCTTCAAAACTCAACAATTATTTGGGAAATTTGATGAAAGTCATTTCCCCCCATTTGATGAATTCCCTCCTTCTCTGAGAAGTATTGATTTTGTTTTTTACAGAAATAATTCAGTTTCATGTAATGAAATGAAAGGTATCTATTTTATCATTTCTACTTGCTTCTGTCCCTTGTTTAATTAAGACTACTTCTGCCCATAGCTGTTAAAGGTATATGACCTTTCAGGGCAGCTAGGTGGCACAGTGGATAAAGCACCAGCCCTGGATTCAGGAGAACCTGAGTTCAAATCCAGCCTCAGACACTTGACACTTACTAGCTGTGTGACCCTAGGCAAGTCACTTAACCTCAATTGCCTCACCAAAAAAAAAAGTATATGACCTTTCCTTCTTGTAATTTTTTATTTGATGATCTTCACTTTTAAGATCATGTCTCTTTATTACTTCTGGTTAAAAATAGTGGAAATTCTTGGTCCAAGCCTAATATCTCTCAGACTCTTTTCTAGTTCTTCTAGCAATTATTATTGAATAAGTAATTTTTACTAAGGAACTTGCATGTTGGTATTTAGTAAACACTGGGTTAATGAATGCCCTTGTTTCTGATTCCTCCTTCATCACTTATTTTTTTCATTATTCCCCTTGAAATTCCCTTGATATCTTGTTTTTTATTTTAATTATTTATCTAAGTTTAAAATTATTAAATGGAAATGCTGTTGATTTCTCTGGGTTTATGTTGTAGAATGTTATTAGTAATGTTTGCTGCAAAAATCTTGATCCACTCAAACTTTACTCATAACAAACATGTAATAGGAGAGTATTATAGTTTTTTTGTTGTTGTTATTACTTGGAAGTAGAACATAGATGACAATTCATGGGGGAATGGAAGAATTCTAACTAAAAGGAAAATGACCAATGTGGAAAAAACATTTCTAAAAATGTTCCTATTATTATAGACTACACATGCAGGACTGAGAGAGTGAAAGAAGAAAGAAGGTGATACAGTGGCAGCAGAGATTGGTGGCCCAGGTCAGACCAAGAGGGATCCAGGGACATGTAAGGACAATAGCTTCACTGCTCTGGATATGGGTTGGCTCCTGTTTACACTAACCATGCTCTCTACTGGGAAGTTGCATGGCCAGCTGTAGTCAATGCCAAAGGAACTTCCCAATCAGCATTAGTTATGAGGCTCTGATCAGTCTCTTATTATTAGTCTCCTCTAGGGACAGCTAGGTGGTACAGTGGATAGAGCACTGGAAACAAATTCAAGATCTGAATTCAAATGCAACCTGAGACACTTGCCAGCTGTATGATCCTGGGAAAGCCACATAACCCTTATTTGCCTCAGCTCCTCATCTGTCAAATGGAGACACACTGGAGTAGGAAATGACAAACCACACTTTGGCAAGAAAATTCTATGAACAAAATCCATGGGGTCATGTGCAGTTGAACCCAATTCAACAACAACAATTGGTCCCCTAGCAACCTGACAAAACCCCAACCTCTTGAGTTCCAGTTCCCACTGTATCCCAAGCTCTAGCTCTATACCATCAATGAGCTGAGACCCTCACCCTAGAGCTCCTGGAGCTGTACCTGAGAACCAATCCTGAGGGAAGGGAGTTGAGTATGTCCTGCAGAAACATTCTTCTTGCACTCCTACTCAAAGGAGGACTCCGCTGGGAATGTCCTAGAATTCCCTAGTCAGTGGGGCCTTTATATAAGAGAATTCTGAGATGTAGGAGAATAGAGAGTTTGCAACAGTTTATTAACCACTGGGTTCTAGTGTTGAAATGCTGTGAATTTCCTTGTGGTCCTGAGAGATGGTCTCATCTACCCACCTCCACTGTCTTTAGCTGAACAAAAAGAAAATGTTTACTTTTATTCTCCCAGAAGCTTGATATATGTCTCATCTCAACAGATGCACACATTGAAGAATATGATAACTTCAATCAGTTGGTTAAGTGGGTGAATGACTTGTTGCTTTTGCAAAATTATTTTAATTCAGAGGACAGATGTTTCCAGAAATGATATCCAAACTTTTGTAGACAAACACTGGAACTGACTTTGCTGCAGAGGAAATTGTTTTTTTTCATATAAATATTTTATAATTTTCCAGATACATTTAGAGATAGTTTTCCACCTTTGTTTTTATAATATTTCTAGTTTCATATTTTTCTCCCTACCTCCCAACCCTCCCCCCTCCCCAAGACAGCAAGTAATCTGATATAGGTTATATATGTACAATCAAAATAATCATATTTATGCATTAGACATGTTATGAGAGAAGAATCAGAGCAAAAAGGAAAGACCTCAAAAAAGAAAAACTAAAACAACAAAAACAATAGAAATATTACTGTTTGATCTGCATCCAGATTCAACAATTCTTTTTTTTCTGGATTTGGAGAGCATTTTCCATCATGAGTCCTTTGGAACTATCTTACACCATTGTATTGCTGAGAGGAATCAAGCCCATCAAAGCTGATCAACACACAACAATGTTGATACTGTGTAAAATGTTCTCCTGGTTCTGCTCATCTCACTCATAATCAGTTCATGCAAGTCCTTCCAGGTTTCTCTGAAATCCACCTGCTCATCATTTCTTACAGCAAAATAGTATTCCATTATATTTATATATCACAACTCGTATAGCCATTCCCCAATTGATGGGCAGCCCCTCAATTTTCAATTCCTTGCCACCACAAAAAGAGCAGCTATAAATATTTTTGTACATATGGGTCCTTTTCCCTTTTTTATGATCTCTTTGGGATAAAGACCTAAGAGTGGTATTGCTGGGTCAAAGGGTATGAACAGCTTTATATCCCTTTGGGCATAGTCCCAAACTGCTCTCCAGAATGGTTGGATCAGTTCATAGCTCCACCAACAAAGCATTAGTGTGGCAATTTTTCCAAAGCTTCCCCATCTTTTATTATTTCCCTTTTTTGTCATATTAGCCAATCTGATAGGTGTCAGGTGGTACTTCAGAGTTGTTTTAATTTGAATCTCTCTAATCAATAGTGATTTAGAGCATTTTTTCATGTGGCAAGAGATAGCTTTGATTTCTTCATTCGAAAACTGCCTGTTCATATCCTTTGACCATTTCTCAATTGGGGAATGACTTGGATTCTTATTAATTTGATATATTTGGGGGCAGCGAGGTGGCCCAATGGATAAAGCACTGGCCCTGGATTCAGGAGTACCTGAGTTCAAATCCGGCCTCAGACACTTGACACTTACTAGCTGTGTGACCCTGGGCAAGTCACTTAACCCTCATCGCCCTGCAAAAAAACAAAAACAAAAACAAAACAAAAAATTTGATATATTTTAGAAATTAGGCCTTTATCAGAAGTACTGGATATTAAAATTATTTCCCAGTTTTCTGTCTCCCTTCTAATTTTGAATGCATTGTTTCTGTTTGTACAAAACTTTTTAATTTAATGGAAGCAAAATCATCCAGTTACAATGCATATTGTTCATTATCTCTTGTTTAGTCATAAACTGTTCTACTTTCCAAAGATGTGAGAGGTAAACTATTCCTTCCACTCCTAGTTTAACTATGTTATCACCTTTTATGTATAAGTTATGTATTCATTTGGACCTTATTTTAGTATAAGCTATAAGATGTTGGTCTATGCCTAGTTTCTGCCATACTCTCTTCCAGTTTTCCCAACAGTTTTTGTCAAACACTGAATTCCTGTCCCAGAAACTAGAGTCTTTGGGTTTATAAAACAGTACATTACTAATGTCATTTACTACTGTGTCTCCTGTGCCTAACCTTTTTCATTGATACTCCACTCTATTTCTTAGCCAGTACCAGATCGTTTTGATGACTGCCTCTTTATAGTAAAGCTTCAGATTTGGTACAGATAGCCCGCCTTCCTGTGCATTTTTTTTCATTATTTCCCTTGATATTTTTGACCTTTTGTTTTTTCCAGGTGAATTTTGTTATTATTTTTTCTAGCTCTATAAAATAATTTTAGGTCGTCTGATTTGTATGGCACTGAATAGGTAAATTAATTTAGGTAGAATTGTCATTTTATTATATTAGCTCAGCGTATCCATGAGCAATTGATATTTTTTCAATTATTTAGATCTGATTTGATTTGTGTGAAAAGTTTCTTGTAATTGTGTTCATAGAGTTCCTGGGTTTGGCTTGGCAAGTAGACTTCCAAGTATTTTATATTGTCTACTGTTACTTTAAATACTATTTCTCTTTCTCTCTCTTGAGGCTGGACTTTGTTGGTCATGTATACAAATGCCAATGATTTTTGTGGATTTATTTTATATCCTGCTACTTTGCTAAAGTTGTTAATTGTTTCAAATAATTTTTAGTTGATTCTCTAGGATTCTCTAAGTATACCATCATATCATCTGCAAAAAGTGATAGCTTTGTTTCCTCTTTGCCTATTCTAATTCCTTTAATACTTTTTCCTTCTCTGATTGCTAAATTGAACATTTATAGTACAATATTAAGTAATAGAGATGATAATGGACATCCCTGTTTCACTCCAGATATTATTGGGAAGGCCTCTTATTTATCTCTATTACATATAATGCTTGCTGATGGATTTAAGTAGATACTGCTTAGTATTTTAAGGAAAGCTCCACTTATTCCTAAGCTCTCTAGTGTTCTTATTAGGAATGGGTTCTGTATATTGTCAAAAGCTTTCTCTACATCTATTGAGATAATCATATGATTTTGGTTAGTTTTCTTATTGATGTGGTTTATGCTGCATGAGTGAGACTGACCTTTCCTGAAGTCTTTTAACTTATCTCAGTATTTTTGTAGGTTCTGTACTTTTAGAATCTGTTTAAAGGCTTGATTTAATGTTCTTTTTGAGGGAACCGAAGGAAAGCTCAAGCAGCTTGCTGGCTTCTTTCCACCATCTTGGCTCTGCCTGGAAATTGTTACCAGAATTATTTTCTTAACATTAAAACAATGAACAAAAAGCAATTTTTACATTGTAGGAGCAATTCAAAGTAATTCTCCTTGGCATACAGCCTTATACTTTCTCTCATAGTCTGCCAATGTGACTCAAAAAGCCTTTATGTAGAAGTATTTTAGCTAGTGATGGAAGGAGCCTGAAGATATACCTAGCAGATAGAAGTTGGGAAGGTCTATAAGGTTGTTAGACTTTTTGAATTGTGAGCTCATTTGATCCTCACTACAATGAGATGTTATCATTCTTCCTTTTAGAGAAGAGGACAGTAATGTCTGAGAAGCTAAAAAAATGCCCCAGGGCCAGAAACCTGGTTAGGTGACTATGATAAGACTGGAAAACAGCTCTTTTTTACTCAAGGCCAAAGGCTCTAAGCCCAGAAGCACAAAAGGCCCCATTGGGAATATCTGTGAGGGGCCTAGAAAACCACAAAGCACACAGTGAATGCACATTATGTCACATTCTATTCCTTGGGTCAATTGTTTGAATGTCTAGGCAATTTGTGAAACATCAATCAGACATAATTATGATAGGCAGCATTTATTTCAATAAAAGGTATACTGGCACTGTTAAGATCTTCTGAATGAAAAAGTGGGTTTAGAACCACCAAAATGATAAAAGGACTGTAACATATGTGGATTTGACCACTTTAAATGGAGGACTCATAAAATTTCACTCAGTGCCTTCATCAAGTACCCCAGGAAAGGATATTTATATTTTTGACCATGAATGAGGTGTATTGATTTTATTCTGAAAATTAAAGGGTGAGTTGAAGAGTTTTTGAAATGGGCTCCATTTATTTTTAGAAACCAGTTCTTTGCTAATACACATGGAAAACCTAATTCTCAATAAAACACATGTATGTCCAAGACACCAAAATCTAGCATGTCACAATGAGGCCTTAGGACATGGAATGTCAGGGCTTAGAATATGGAATGTCAGGGCTTGGAGATAGATGCCTGAGGACAAACATAGAATATCTAGGCTAAGAGTTGCCATAGTGATGAAACTGTTAGAGCTGGGAGGGCACTAAAATGGAGGGCTATCAGAAATAGAAGAAGGGTCAGAACAAGGAAAGTAAGAATGACATTTAACAACATGGAATTTTAATGATAGAATGGCTCTCATGATATATAGTGTAGCTAGCCTTTATAAAGTGTTTGATGATTATGAGACAGCAGAAGCACCATTTAGCAGGGAAGCCAAGCATTTTGTTCATTCTTCATTCTTAAAAAGCACCAGTAATCAGTGGAGCGAAGGTGGTGGAGAAGAGGCTGTGTCTCCCACAAGCTCAAGATAACCCTGTCCACTTACTCCCAAATAATGCAGGTAAAAAAAAAACAAAACAGAAAAACAAATGAACAAACAAAAAACCAGAGTAGCCTAATGCACATAAGAACAGAGTGAGACTATTTTTCAGCAAAAGAAGCTCAGTGCCCAGTCTGAACCCAGCCAGGAAGAGACAGTGCTTCCAGAGTGCTTCCAGGGTTTTTAGCGCCAAGCAGCTTCTGAGCTTCCAATCATGGACTGGTGAGGGGGTTCAGTGGTAGGCCAGGGTGAAGTAGAGGCAGTCTTGGCTGGAACTGGGGCAAAGCGCCCTGGTTCTGAACCAGTGGGCTGAATTGAGTGGTGGTGGCCCAGGGGGAGGGGCACAGGAATGCCAAGCTTCTGACCATAGAGGATCAGAGTTCAATCAGACTTCTGTTTCCAGGTCAAAGAGAAAGCAGCTATGGTTACTCATAGGCCAGGCAGGCTGAGAAGCCCTAGCACCCCCTGGGCCACACTGTAGCTTGAACAGTATGTCTGGGAAGCAGTGCTACACTTTAAAGAGTTAAAAGCCAAGAAATAGCCAGCCAAGATGAATAGGCAGAGAAAGCAGCAGACCATCAAAAACTTCTTTGGAGGAAAGGTAGACCACAATACACCCTCAGAAGAAGATAAGAGGGTCAAGGATTCCAAAAAATATAAATTGGTCTCAGGCCATGGAAACACTCAAAAGGAACTTTGAAGAGAAAGTAGAAGAGTTATAAGGAAGATATAGAGAGATGGAGGAAAGAATGGAAAGAGAAATGAGAAATGCAGGAAAGTCATGAGAAAAAAGTCAACAGTTTGAAAAGTCAAATGGGAAAAGAAATAGAAAAGCTTTCTCAAGAAAATAATTGCCTAAGAATTAGGATTGAACAAATGAAAGCTAGTGACCTTATGAGAAACCAAGACACAGTAGAGCAAATCCAACTGAATAAAAAATAGAAGGCTATATGAAATATCTTCTTGGAAAAACAGCTGACCTGGAAAATAGATCCAGGAGAAATAATTTGAAAATCTTTGTACTACCAGAAAACCATGACCAAAATAAGAAATTAGAAACCATCCTCAAAGAGATTGTCAGGGAAAACTGCCCTGATATTCTAGAAGCACAAGGCAAAATAGAAATTGAAAGAATCCACTGATCACCTCCTGAAAGAGATCCCAAAAGGAAAACCTCCAGGAATATAATAGCCAAATTCAAGAGATCCAAGGTCAAGGAGAAAATATTGCAAGCAGCTATAAAAAAGGAATTCAAATATTGTAGAACTCCAGTAAGGCTAAAACAAGATCTAGCAGCATCGTCATTAAAGGACAGGAGGGCATGGAATGGGATATTCCAGAGGGCAAAGGAACTGGGACTATAGCCAAGAATCATGTACCCAGCAAAACTGAGTATACTCTTTCAGAGGAAAAAAGTGGGACTTCAATGAAAAAGAGGACTTTCAGGCATTTGTGATGAAAAGACCTGAAATGAATAGAAAATTTGACTTTCAAATACAAGACCCAGGAAAAGCATAAAAAGGTAAACAGGAAAAAGACTTAATGAGGGATATTAAAAGATCAAACTGTTTACATTCCTACACAGGAAGATAATCCTTAGACCTCATAAGAACTTTCTCAGTAAGGAATTCACAGAAGACACAGGTCTGAACTGAATATGAAGGGATGATATCTGTAAAGCATTTATGCTTTGTTCTTTGTGAGGCAAACAGGGTGGAGTGTCTTATGTTTGGGGCTGGATTTGGGCTTGGGGCCTCCTGGGTTCAGAGCTGGTTCTTTGTCCACTGTGCCACCTAACTAATCCATGATGACATGTTTAAAATAGGGTTAAGGTGTAGGAGGAACAGACTCGGGAGGGGGAAGGGGAGAGATAGTCTGGGGAGAGGGAGTGCACATGAAGGAAACAAGAAAAAAGCTTATGGAGGGGAGGGAAGAGGGGGAAGGTATTAGGGAGTTAGTGAACCTTAATATCATCAGAAGTGGCTCAAAGAGGGACTAACATACATACTCAAATAGGTATAGTAATATATGTTTGCCCTGAGGGAGGGGATGGAGATAAGGGGGTGGGGAAGAGGGGATGGATTGAAGGGCAGATTGGGGGAGAGAGCAGTAAAATACTTTCAAGGAAGGTGAAGATGTTCTGCATTACTGCACAAGTATGACATATTGAATTGCTTGATTTCATAGGGAAGATTGAGGAGGGAGGGAGGGAGGAAGAAAAATTTAGAACACAGAATTAGCTCAAAGACCTTAATCTCATCAGAGTGGACTCAAGGAGGGAATAACATTCACACCCAATTGGGAGGGATCTATTTAACCCTAGAGGAAAGTAGGAGGGGAGGAGGATAAGGAAGGAAGGGTGAAAAAAAGGGAGTGCAGAGCGGGGGAGGGGACAGTCAGAAGTAAAACACTTTTGAGGAGCAATAGGTTAAAAGAAGAGTAAATATCATGGGAAGGGAATAGGATGGAAGGAAATAGTTACGATGATTGATTATAATGGCAAAACGTATGGTACCTACTTTGCTGGGCTATTATGTTTTTGTTTTGTTTTTGTTGTTTTTTAGTGAGGCAATTGGGGTTAAGTGACTTGCCTAGTAAGTGTCAAGTGTCTGAGGCTGGATTTGAACTCGGGTCCTCCTGAATCCAGGACCAATGCTTTATCTGTGCCACCTGGCTGCCCTGCTGGGCTATTATGAAGAAAATCTTTGTCAAGTTTAAGGTACTATATACAGGTTATGATGAGCAGGATACTCTAAGAAAAACCTGGAAAGACCTACGTGAACTGAAGCAGAGTGAAATGTACTGTATACAAAATAACAGCAGTAATGTAATATGGTCTGCTATGAAGCTTGTGGTTATTTTCAGCAAGGCAATGATCCAATATAACCCTGAAGTACTTATGAAAATTGCAATCCATCTACAGATAAAGAACTGATAGTATCTGAAAACAAATGGAAACACATTAAAAAAATTTTTTTGATAATTCCTTAATCTGAAGTTTTGTTTTTTAACTGTTTTCTCTCACAACCTAGCTAATGTGTGAATATTTTACATTGCTACACATATATAACTTATTTTGAATTGTTTAAGTACTTGTGGGTGGGGGGTGGGAAGGGAGGGAGGAAGAGAAGTTGGAACACAAAGTTTTAAAAATTGATGTTAAAATTAGTTTTTACATATATTTTGGAAAATAAAATTCTATTCAACTGTGTATTTTAAAATTCTAAAAGTTGGTTCTAATCTGTCCCCCCAGTTTTGGGGGGGAAACTGGCTAAAATCATCGATAAATGAGTTTAAGTTTTTTAAGGGTTTATTAAAAAATATAAGATAGTAAAGAAAGAGAAAGATCGAGAACAGATTTCTTATAGCATGGAAATCCTAGCCTTCCTAAAGCTCCCACTTCTGAAGTCCTCTGCCACCAAGGCGATGTCTCACACCAAAAGAGGACCACAGTCCTCAGCCAGTGTCCCCTTCCTACTTTGTGTTCTTCTCCCAGAAATGGGAGGTTCTTCAAGCTGATTGGCTAGCGTCATTCAAATTCATTGGTTCACTGGTCCCCAAGTTGGTCTTGATGAAAAGTTCAAAGTTTTTAGCTTCTGAGAACAATACCCTCTTAAGGGCCAGCTAGATGTGCTTACAGTCTTGTTAATTGGAAGTAGGCTAATAAGCAGTCAATCACTCTCACTTAATTCAATCAGTTTAGATTAATCTCCAGGTGGGCCTTTGAGTATCTGCTAAATCCCTTTATCTACCACATTCCATTTTCTTGACACACAATTTTTAAAAAAGTGGATGGTAGCAGTGTTCTTCCACTCCTCAGAACCTATTATCCTGAAAAAAGGAAAGGAGCAGTAATCTTCCCCTGCCCCAGCCAAGCACAACTCAGGCTACATTGTGCTCACACCCAGCTCTGCTGCCTCCCTCCTTCTAACTGTATGATCCTCTACATGGACTTGACTTCATCAAACTGGATGAGATATTCTCTGACAATTACAAGACCTGGGAGAAAGCAATCTGGCTGGGCCTAAAAATGGAGGGGAAGACAGAGGGTACCAGTGATGTTTCAATCATCAGTTAAAATGCCTCTGCTAAAGAAGGTCTACATGTTGAGGGAACAGATGCCACTGTAATCACTGGTTTTGACATAGTAAAACAATAAAACCATCATCTACAAGAAAAGATTTTTGCAAAAGGATCCTTAAAAATATATCAAAGGCAGATGGACTAACAAACCTTTTATGGTGGGAGCTGCAGAATAAATCAAACAAATCCTTCCTAATTAAAAAAAAATCAGTTTTTCATAGGCAGAACCATGAATCCAGATGACATGGTGGCTCTGTATCTATCTCTGGCATTTTTATTAATTGTGACAGGAAGGCCAAGTAAATTGGATGAGCAATGTGCCCAACTCCCTGGCAGGTCTGAGAAACCCAGAGCCAGTTTGGGATTGGGGCATCTCAGTTTCTAGAAGTCCATTGGCTAAGTCCTTCAGAAGGAACCACTTGAGGAGGAGGTAGTTGGCGAGTCCTCTCAGTCTCCTCTTAGCAAAGTAGGACCTTGTGAACTAGATAGGGCAAGAGGGTTTGGACTTTTCATCAATATCCCAACAGTGTCCCAGAAGGCAGCAGTGAGAATCTGCATCAGGAGGAAAGGCAGGTTCCACACAAGGAGGACAAGCAGAGGTAAGGCTCCACAAGGAGTACAGCAGGAAAACTACCCCCTAAGTAAGGAGAATATTTTGCGGACTCCAGGAAAAGGACTTCAAGGAACTGAGTGTTAACCCTTTGCCACCTGGGTTCTCTACTCTTCAGCCCACTTTCTCCTGGACACTGTGTGACCTAGAGATGACTGTGGGGGTTGGAGTTCCCTTTGTGCCAACTCTACCACTGGATTGAATACAAATTCCTGAACATTAAGCAATTCAGTTAAGCTAAATGATATGTTCTGATGTTAGTGGTGAAAGGATCATGAGTCATGACAGTGCCTCAAGCCCTTAGGGTTGTGTGTAGTACACTGAATGGGAGAGATAAGCAGATGACCACTGAGACCTGCCCTTCCTCATTGCAACTGAGGGTTGGTCTAAAAGTTTCAAGTATGGGTCATTCATACATAACTCACTTGACGCTCACAACCTCCCTGGGATGTGTAATTATCTCCATTTTAAAGCTAAGTAAATGGAGACTCAGAAAAGTCCAGAGACATACTCTTGGTTCCCAAGCTGGTTAGTGTAAGACAGGGGATTAGAACCCAGGTTTCCTCAGAGCTCACATCCCCATCCCTGTGGAACAGTGGATAGAGCCTGGCCCTGGAGTCATGAATTATGACATTGCTCCTAGCAGTTAGGCTTATGTGTAGTACACTGAAGTTGGCACAAAAGGAACTTCCCTGCTCTAGCCTGAATGAGGGTTGGGCTAACACCTTCAAGTCTGGGATATTCATGCATAAGTCACTTATGATCTCTATTTTTTAAGTGTTACCTGCTTTATTGTAATTTTACTTCTTTTTAAATATTTCCCAACTACACTTTAATCTGTTTCCAAAGCACTCCAGAACCTTGCAGCCTTTCAGCAGGCTGTGTACTTGACCCCTCTGGTCAATCCTATACCTGCATGAAATCCACAGTGAAGTAATATACAAAACAAATATTTCTGCCCTGCTACTTGTAAACCACAGTGGGACAAGGAGTATTGTGAAGAGAGAGAAGACAAGTCTCCCATGCACAGGCACCTACAAAGGGATGACTTAAGCAAGAGGAAGCTTCTGGGCTCACAGAAGAATATAACCCCATTCACTCTAAGCCTTTTCTCCACTTCAACACCAGGGTCCCAAACTCATGTCTGGTGAAAGATGGCTCACACCCCAGGGGAAATCATCCACCTACTTATCCTCACTTGCTATCTCAAAATCCCTGGTCTGCTTAGGAGATGAACCAACACTAAGAGAGAGGCAGGACTCTAACCTTATTGCAAACACTATGTCCTAGACACTCAGTGTGGTATGAGTTCTAGGTACTCAGTGTGGTATGAGTCATAATGCCCCCAGTGGGACCCTGGGCTCTGTAATGACCTATTTTTTAGCAAATGTTTCCTCTTAACTACCACACATTTCCTAGAAGAGACTAGGGTCTAAGTCTCTGCCTCCTCCCACCACTTTGTTACTGCCTTCCTTGGATCAATTAATAATTTCAATGGAAAACTCTCCCACACAGGGATTTTGGACAAAGTGAACAACACTTAGATGGCTTTGGATAAGGGGAAAGAACAATTGTCCAATACTGAGCTGAGATGCTGTTGTTGTTTGTTTGTCCTTTGTCTTCAACACACAATGTTGTTGATACTATGTACAATGTTCTGGTTCTGCTCATGTCATTCAGCTTCAGTTCATGTAAGTCCTTCCAGGTTTCTCTGAAATCAACCTGCCCATCGTTTCTTCACATTAATTTTTTTTTAAACTTTGTGTTATAAATTTTCTTCCTTCTGTCCTCTTCAACCCTCCCTATAGAATCAAGCAATTCAATATAAGTCATACATGTGCAATTATGCCAAGCATCTTCACATTACTCAAGTTGTGAAAGAAAATAGAATAACTTTAGCAAGAGGAACTAACAAATAAAATTATACTTCAATCTGTATTCAGATACCACCAGTTCTTCCTTGATTGATGGTTTGCATTTTTCATATGTCCTTCTGATAGCATCCTGCTCATCATTTCTTTCACAGTTACTATTACCTTTCATTCTATTCCCTCCCCTTGATATTTAATCTATTTCCTATATTCTTTCACTCTATCCCTCGTCAAAAGTGTTTTGATTTACACTGCCTCCTCCCCCAATCTACCCTCCCTTCCTTCACCTCTCCCCCCCTTTTCCCCTTCCCCTCCCCTCAGGGCAAAATATATTACTATACCCACTTGAGTGTTTATGTTATTCTCTCTTTGAGCCAATTCTGATGACCAATTTATGGGCATCCCCTCAATTTCCAATTCTTTTCTACCACAAAAAGAGCCTCTATAAATGTTTTCATACATGTGGGTCCTTTACCCATTTTTACCATCTCTTTGGGGGAAAAGAGCTAATCATGGCCTTTGACCCTATGGTCAAATGATATCCATGGTTTTATAGCCCTTTGGGAATTGTTCCTAATTGCACTCCAGAATGGTTGGATCAGTTCACAGCTCCACCAACAATGCATTAGTGTTCTAATTGTTCCACAGCTTCTCCAACATTTATCATTTTCCTTTTTGGTCATATTAGCCAATCTGATAGGGGTGAGGAGGTAACTCAGAATTGTTTTAATTTTAATTTCTTTTACCAGTGGTGAATAAGAACAATAGATAGGTTTGACTTTTTCATCTGGAAACTACCTCTAAATATCCTTGGGCCACTTCTCAATTGGGGAATGATTTACATTCTTATAAATTTGATTTTGTTCCCTATATATTTTAGAAATCAGGCCTTTATTAGAAATACTGGCTGTAAAAATTGTTTCCCAGCTTTCTACCTGCCTTCTAATATTGACTTCATTGCTTCTGTTTGTACAAAACCTTTTTAATTTAAATTTTTTAATTTAATGTAATCAAAATCATCCATTTTGCATTTCATAATATTCTCTATCTCTCGTTTGGTCATAAATTGTTCTTCTCTCTATAGATCTGAGAGGTAAAGTATTCCTTCCTCTCCTGAGTAATCGTGTACCCATTTTGACCTTATTTTGGGATATGGCATAAGATGTTGGTGTATACCTAGTTTCTGCCATACTATCTTCCAATTTTCTCAGCAGTTTTTTGTCAAATACTGAGTTCCTAACTCAGAAGCTGGAGTCTTTGGGTTTTTCAAATAGTAGATTACTAAAGTCATTTACTACTGTGTCTCCTATTCCCAACCTATTCCATTGATCTACCACTCAATTTCTTATCCAGTATGAAATTGTTTTGATGCCTGCTGCTTTTATATTACAACTTCATATATGGTACAGCTAGTCCACCATCCTGTGCATTATTTCCTTAGTTTGAAAGGAAAATTTTCTACGATCAATTTATATATAGTAATATATCCCTACTGAGAGAAAAAATTGCCCTACATGTAACAGCTACATACATGTATATGTATATGTTCTTGGTTTTACAATGATAAAAGAAAAACATTGATATTATCCAATCAAACAAGATATGCAAGGATTTTTTGTGGATTTGTTGTTGTTAAACAGTGAGAGCAAAATAACTTCCTGGGATATAAAGATAAAAGTTGAATGTGAATGCCATTAATGGAGAAAAGGGAAATTTTCACAGAACCAGTTTGTTATTTCCCCTCTCCACCTCCATATCATGTTGATCAAAACATACCATTGGCTGTTTAGTTTAAAAAAATGCACATTATGCCTCTGCACCTACACCAGTTACTTTATGTACAATAAAGGAATGGGGGAAGGGAATCAAAGAAGAGAGAAAATTATACTGAAGTAGTCAGGATGTAGATGAACCAAATCTTGGTTTTCTAATTGTGAATGTGTTGTTTTCCATGGGAGCACAGTTCTGGAAGAGAGTTGTAGGTTCTCTGTTTAGTAAACACTGCCTGTCTGCTGCTGGAATACATCAATTATATCTTCAGCCGCTGTTTCACAAAAGAGAGACCAGAATGGTCTGCTCCAAGGGAATGGGAGGGGGTGGGGGAAGCAGCAATGGCAGGAGCAGGAGCAGGAGGAGGAGGAGGAAGAGGAAGAGCTTCCTTTAATATTATTGACCTTATTCTTCTTCCAGATGAATTTTGTTATTATTTTTCTTAGCTCTATAAAATAATTCTTAGGTAGTCTGACTGGTATGGCACTGAATAAGCAAATTAATGGAGGTAGAATTCTCAATTTTATTATATTAGCTTGGCCTATCCATGAGCAATAGATATTTTCCCAGTTGTTTACATCTGATTTTATTTGTTTGAAAAGTGTTTTGTAATTGTGTTCATAGAGTTCCTGGGTTTGTCTTGGCAAGTAGACTCCCAAGTATTTTATATTGTCTACATCTTCTTTAAATTGCATTTCTCTTTCAACCTTTTGCTGTGGGAATTTGTGGGTCATATATAGAAATGCTGATGATTTATGTGGATTTATTTTATATCCTACAACTCTGCTAAAGTTGTTAATTGTTTCAAGTAAATTTTTGAGTTGATTCTCTAGGATTCTCTAAGTATATATATCATCTGCAAAGAGTGATATTTTTGTTTCCTCCTTGCATATTCTATTTCCTTTCACTCTTTTTTCTTCTCTTATTGCTAAAGTAACATTTCTAGTACAATATTATTTTTTTTTTTTGGTGAGGCAATTGGGGTTAAGTGACTTGCCCAGGGTCACACAGCTAGTAAGTATTAAGTGTCTGAGGTCAGATTTGAACTCAAGTACTCCTGAATCTAGGGCCAGTGCTCTATCCACTACGCCACCTAGCTGCCCCCTCTAGTAAAATATTAAATGATAGAGGCGATAATTGACATCCTTGTTTCACCCCTGATCTTATTGGGAAAGCCTCTAACTTATCTCCATTACATATAATATTTGCTGATGTTTTTTTGGTAGATACTGCTTATTATTTTAAGGAAAGCTCCACCTATTCCTATGTTCTCTAGTGTTTTTAATAGGAATGGGTGCTATATTTTGTAAAAAGCTTTCTCTTTACCTTTTGAGATAATCATATGATTTTAGTTAGTTTTGTTATTGATGTTGTTTATTATATTTATAGTGTTCCTAATGTTATACCAGCCTTGAATTCCTGGTATAAATCTCACCTGGTGATAAATTGCTGTAATCTCTTTTATAATATTTTATTTAAGATTTTTGCATTGATATTCATTAGGGAAATTGTTCTATTATTTTCTTTCTCTATTTTGGTTCTGCCTGGTTTAGGTATCAACACCATATTTTTTTCATAAAAGACATTGGGTAGAATTCTATTTTCACCTATTTTTCCAAACAATTTACATAATATTTGAATTAATCGTTCTTTAAATGTTTGGTAGAATTCAAGTGTAAAGCCATCTGGCCCTGGAAATGTTTTCTTAGGGAATTCATTGCCAACTTGTTCAAATACTTTTTCTAAAATGGACTTATTTAAAGATTTTCTTTCTTCCTTTGTTACTTTGGGCAGTTTATATTTTTGTTATTATTCATCCATTTCATTTACATTGTCAAATTTATTGGCATACATGTCTCTCATATCTAACTTTTCTAACATTCTATTCACCTCAAAACTTCTTATTTATTTTGTGGTTAGATTTATCTAATTCTTAGAGGGGAAGATTCAGATTCCCCACTAGTATAGTTTTGCTTTGTATTTCCTCTTGTAACTCATTTAACTTCTCCTCTAAAAATTTGGATGCTATAAAACTTGGTGTATATATGTTTGGTATTAATATTATTTAATTTTCTATGGTACCTTTTAGCAAGATGTAATTTCCCTCCTTATCTTTTTTTTTGCTTTTGCTTCCACTGCTTTCTTGACTTCAGCTGAAGCAAAATGTGATGATCTTCACTATTAAAGTCACATATCTATTTAGGACTTCTTGTTGAAGACAGTAGAAATTCTTGGTCTAAACATAATTTTTCTTAGACTATTTTCTACTCTTCCTCAAATACAGAGGTTGTTTTTTTTTTTTTGCTAAGAAATTTATGTTTTGGTGTTTATTAAACACTGGGTTATTCAATTACCTTCTTTCTGACTCCTTCTTCATCACAAACTTTTTCATTATTTCCCTTGATTTTAACTTTGATATCTTGATGTTTTCTAATTTTAATTATTTATATGTTTTAAATTATTAAATAAGAATGGTATTATATTTTTCTGCCTTTTTTGTAGACTATTACTAGTAATGTTTGCACCAAAATTCTTGATGCATACAACATTTACTCATACCAAACAAGTATTGGGAGAGCAATATATTTTCTTTGTTTATACTTATGTGACAATTAGAGTGATGCCACCTACTAGAGGGATAATATAGGAAATCTCCACCATGAGGAGAAGGAGTCTGAGGGCAAGCCATGTGGCTTGGAAAGTCAGTTCCTTGGCATCAGAAAGTGATGTTTGATGTTTCCAGTTTAGACAGGAGGCTTCTGGGAAGAGGAAGGAAGCATTGGGTCCTCTTTTTGTTCCTGACCTCACTATGGCAGGTCTGATGATGGGGTCTCTTAAAAAGTTAGATTTTTATATCCTAATGGGAGGGGCACAAGCCAAGATGGTGGAGGGAAGCCAGGTGGTTGCTTGAGCTATCCTTCTATTCCCTCAAAAAGAACATTAAAATAAGCCTCTGGAAGGATTCTGAAACTACAGAATCTGCAAAGGGACAGAGAGACACAGTCTTCCAACAAGAGATAATTTAGAAGACTTCAGGAAAGGTTGGTCTCACTCAGGCAAAAGGGAGGCACAGTGCACAGTGGCAGCTCAGCATTGAGGGGGTCAGGACAAGTCAGCAGCAAGTTGTGGGCCACAGATGAGCAACTGAGACTCATGGATCCTGGTTCAACAAGCTGGTGGCTCAGCACAACAGTGGCAAAAACCACCTGCACCAGCCAAGAGGGCAGGTTGCCAGCTAGAGAGCCACACACAGGACAGGCACGAGCAGGCCTACCAATCCCAGCTCCCAGCCAGAAAACCCAGGGTGGTGAGAAATCCACAAGCCATAGAGGCCTCAGTGTAGAAAGCCAGTGACACAGCCCGTATAACCCAGCACATGAAGCTTGAAACAGGGACCCTGCTACCCCCAGAGCAGACGTCAACTTAAAAAAAAATAAGCTGCAGTATGAGGAAGAAACAAAAAAGAGTTCTCACCATTGAAAGCTTCTGTATTGACAGGGAAGAGGCAAACACAAACTCAAATGAGGGCAGTACTCTCAAATTGCCTACATGTGAAGCCTCAAGAGGGAAGATGAATTGGTCTCAAGAGCTCAAAAAGGATTTTAAAAATCAATTGAGAGAAATGGGGAGAGAAATGAAAGCAACACAAGAAAATTATGAAAAAAGAATAAGCAGCTTGGAAAAGGAAGCACAGAGAATCAGCAGCTTGGGAAAGGAAGCACAAAGATTGACTGAAGAAAACAATTCCTTAAAAAAAATCATTGGCCAAATGGAAAAAAGTACATAATCTCACAGAAAAAACCAATACCTTAAAAACTAAAATTGGACAGTTGGAAGATAATTACTCAATGAGACAACAGAAATCAGCCAAGCAGAATCAAAAGAATGAAAAAATAGAAGAAAATGTGCAATACCTCATTGGAAAGACAACTGACCTGGTAAACAGATCCAGGAGAGACAATTTGAGAATCATTGGACTGCCTGAAAGCCATGATCAGAAAATGAGTCTAGACACCACATTCCAGGAAATTATTAAGGAGAACTGCCATGATATTATAGAATCAGAGGATAAAATCGTCATTGAAAGAATCCATCGATCACCTCCTGAAAGAGACCCCAAAAGGAAAACTCTAAGGTATATTGTAGCCAAATTCCAGAATTATCAGGCAAAAAGGAGAAAATACTCCAAGCAGCCAGAAAGAAGCAATTTAAATATCATGGAGCCACAGTCAGGATTGCTCAGGACCTGGCAGCTTCAACATTAGAGGACCGCAAGGCTTGGAATATGATATTCTGGAAGGCAAAGGAGTTTGGATTGCAGCCAAGAATCTATTACTCAGCAAAACTGGTCATTCTCTTTCACAGGAAAAGATGGATATTCAATGATACTGAGGACTTTCAAGGTTTCCTTATGAAAAGACGAGAACTGAAAACGAAATGTGATCTTAACAAACAATACTCAAGAGAAGTTTAAAAAGGTAAAGAGGGGGGAAAAGTTATTCCATAAGGTTAAACTGTTTACATCCCTACATGGGAGGATAATACTTATGACTCTTGAGAACCTTATATGTATTTGGGCATACAGAAATATTATACACAGAGTGGGGAGGGCTAAAGTAAAAAAAGCTGGGGTAGCAATCCTTATCTCAGACAAAACCAAGACAAAAATAGATCTAATTAAAAGAGATAAGGGGGCAGCTAGGTGGCATGGTGGATAGAGCACTGGCCCTGGATCCTGCCCTGGATTCATGAGGACCTGAGTATAAATCTGGCCTCAGACACTTAACACTTAAAAGCTGTGTGACCCAGGGCAAGTCATTTAACGCCAATTGCCTCACCAAAAAAAAAAAAAAAGAGAGAGAGGTAAGGAATGAAACTACATCTTGTTAAAAGGTACTATAGATAATGAACTAATATGAATATTAAACATGTATGCACCAAGCAGTATAGCATCCAAATTCTTAGAGGAGAAGTTAAATGAGTTATAAGAGGAAATAGACAGTAATACTAGTTGGGGATCTGAATCTTCAGATCTCAGAATTAGATAAATATAGCCACAAAATAAATAAGAGAGAAGTGAAAGAGGTGAATAGAATACTCTAAAAGTTAGACATGATAGATGTCTGGAGAAAATGGAATGGGGATAGAAAGGAATATACCTTTTTCTCAGCAGTACATGGTACATTTTCACAAATTGACCATGTATTAGGGCACAAAAACATCATAGTCAAATGTAGAAAAGCAGAAATAGTAAATGCATCCTTCTCAGATCATGATGCAATAAAAATTACATGTAAGAAAGAGACATGGAAAGGTAGACTGAAAATCAATTGGAAACTAAATAATTTCATTTGAAAGAATGAGTGGGTCAAACAACAAATAATAGAAACAATCAATAACTTTATCCAAGAGAATGACATTAATGAGACAACATACCAAAATCTATGGAATCCAGCCAAAGCAGTACTTAGGGGAAATTTTATAGCTCTAACTGCTTACTTCAATAAAAATGAGAAAGAGGAGATCAATGAATTGGGCATGCAACTTAAAAAGCTAGAAAAAGAGCAAATTAGAAATTCCCAATTAGATGCTAATTTAGAAATCCTGAAATTGAAAGGAGAAATTAATAAAATTGAAAGCAAGAAAACTATAGAATTAATCAATAAAACTATGAGGTGGTTTTATGAAAAACCAATAAAATAGATAAACCATTAGTTAATTTTATTTAAAAACAAGAAAGATGGAAACCAAATTACCAGTATCAAAAATCAAAGGGATGGGGCAGCTAGATGGTGCAGTGGATAGAGCACTGGCCTTGGAGTCAGGAGTACCTGAGTTCAAATCCGGCCTCAGACACTTAACACTTACTAGCTGTGTGACCCTGGGCAAGTCACTTAACCCCAACTGCCTCACTAAAAAAAAAAATCAAAGGGATGATTTTAAGACCAATGAAGTGGAAATTAAAGCAATTATTAGGAACTATTTTGCCCAACTGTGTGCCAATAAATTTGATGATCTAAATGAAATGAATAAATATTTACAAAAATACAAGCTGCCTAGGTTAACTGAAGAGGAAAGAAAAACCTTAAATAATCCCATATTAGAAAAAGAAATTGAACAAGCCATTAGTGAACTCCCTAAGAAAAAAATCCCCAGGGCCAAATGGGTTTACAGGTGAATTCTACCAAACATTTAAAGAACAATTAATTCCAATATTATACAAATTATTTAGAAAAATAGATGAAGAAGGAGTTCTAACAAATTCATTTTATGACACAAATATGGTGGTGATACCAAAACCAGGCAGAGTCAAAACAGAGAAAGAAAATTAAAGACTAATTTTCCCAATGAATATTGATGCTAAAATCTTAAATAAGAGATTAGCAAGGAGATTACAGCAAGTGATCACCAGGATAATACACTATGACCAGGTAGGATTTATACCAATAATGCAGGGCTGGTTCAACATTAGGAAAACTATTAACATAATCAACCACATCAATAAGAAAACTAACCAAAATCATATGGTTATCTCAATAGATGCAGAGAAAGCTTTTGACAAAGTACAGCACCCATTCCTAATAAAAACACTAGAGAGCTTAGGAATAGGGGGAGCTTTCCTTAACATAATATTGTATTGGAATTAATTGTTCTTTAAATGTTTGGTAGAATTCATGTCTAAACCTGTCTGGTCCTGGAGATTTTTTCATTGATGACTTGTTCAAATTCTTTTTCTGAAATGGACCTATTTACAGATTTTATTTCCTCTTCAGTTAACTTGGGAAATTTATATTTTTGTAAATATTCATCCATTTCATTTAGACTGTCAAATTTATTGCCATACAGTTGGGCAAAATAGTTCCTAATGATTGTTTTAATTTCCATTTCATTGGTGGTAAAATCACCCCTTTCATTTTTTGTACTGGTAATTTGGTTTTCTTCTTTTTTTAAATCAAATTAACCAATGATTTATCTATTTTATTGGTTTTTTCATAAAACAAGTTCTTATATGATTAATTCTATAGTTTTCTTGCTTTCAGGTTTATTAATTTCTCCTTTAATTTTCAGGATTTCTAATTTAGTATTTAATTGGGGATTTCTAATTTGTTCTTTTTCTAGCTTTTTAAGTTGCATTCCCAATTCATTTTTTTCTTTTTTTGTGGGGCAATGGGGGTTAAGTGACTTGCCCAGGGTCACACAGCTAGTAAGTGTCAAGTGTCTTGGACTGTATTTGAACTCAGGTACTCCTGAATCCAGGGCCAGTGCTTTATCCACTGTGCCACCTAGCTGTGCCATGCCCAATTCATTGATTTCCTATTTCTCTTTTTTATTGATGTTAGAGGTTTAAAATTTCCCCTAAGCACTGCTTTGGCTGCATCCCATAGATTTTGGTATGTTGTCTCATTATTGTCATTCTCTGGGATAAAGTTATTGATTTTTTCTATGATTTGTTGTTTGACCCATTCATTCTTTAGAATGAAATTATTTAGTTTCCAATTGATTTTCAGTCTACCTTTCCATGGCTCTTTATTACATGTAATTTTTATTATTTCATGATCTGAACAGGATGCATTTACTATTTCTGCCTGTCTACTTTTGACTATGATGGTCTTGTGCCCTAGTACATGATCAATTTGTGAAAATGTGCCATGTACTGCTGAGAAAAAGGTATATTCCTTTCTATCCCCATTCAATTTTCTCCAGACATCTATCATGTCTAACTTTTCTGGTATTATATTCATCTCTTTCACTTCTTTTTTATTTATTTTATGGGTATATTTATCTAATTGTGAGAGGGGAAGATTCAGATCCTCCACTAGTATAGTTTTGCTGTGTATTTCTTCTTGTAACTCATTTAACTTCTCCTCTAAGAATTTGGATGCTATACCACTTGGTGCATATATGTTTAATATTGATATTACTTCATTATCTATAGTACCTTTTAGCAAGATGAAGTTTCCTTCCTTATCTCTTTTAATTAGATCTATTTTTGCCTTTGATTTGTCTGAGATAAGGATTGCTACCTCTCCTTTTTTGACTTTAGCAGAAGCATAATATATTCTGCTCCAGCCTTTTACCTTGACTCTCTGTGTATCTCTCTGCTTCAAATGTGTTTCTTGTAAACAGCATATTGTAGGATTTTGGGTTTTAATCCAGTCTGCAATTCACTTCTGTTTTATGGCAGAGATCATCCCATTCACATTCACAGTTATTATAACTAACTGTCTATTCCCCTCCATTCTATTTACCCCCTTTGTACTTTTCCCCCCTTCTTTCACCCTATTCCTCTTCACCAATGTTTTGTTCTTACCCCTGCCTCCCCTAATCTGCCCTACCTTTTTATCACCCCCTCACTTTTCTTTACCCTTTTCTCTCTTTCTTTTGCCCTCCCATCTATCAGCCCCCCCTTTCCCCTTACCCTTTTAGTTCCCTAAAGAATAAGGTAAGTTTCTTTATCCAAATGAATGTATATGTTATTCCCTCTTTGAAACAAATCTAGTGATTGTATTGTTGAAACAATGTTCACCCCTCCTTTCTTTCCCTCTATTGTAATAGGGTTTTTTCACCTCTTCATATGATGTAATTCACCCCATTCCAATTCCTTTTTCCTCTTTTCCCCATAAACTCCATTTTAACCCCTTAATTTGCTTTTTATCATCACATCAAAGACAATTTATATTTATACCGTCTGTGTATAATCCTTCTGTCTGCCCAAATACATATACAGTTCTCAAGAGTTATAAGTATTATCTTCCTGTGTAGGGATATAAACATTTTCACCTTATTCAGTAACTTATTTCCCCCTCTTTAGCTTTTTAAAGTTCTTGTGAGTCTTGTATGTTAAGATCAAGTTTTCTATTCAGTTCTGGTCTTTTCATAAGGAAACCTGAAAAGTCCCCAGTTTCATCGAATGTCCATCTTTTCCCCTGAAAGAGAATACTCAGTTTTGCTGGGTCATTGATTCTTGACTGTAATCCAAGCTCCTTTCCCTTCCAGAATATCATATACCAAGCCTTGCTATCCTTTTATGTTCAAGCTGTCAGGTCCTGAGCAATCCTGCCTGTGTCTACATGATATTTAAATTGCTTCTTTCTGGCTGCATGGAGTATTTTCTCCTTCACCTGACAATTCTGGAATTTGGCTACAATATACCTTGGAGTTTTCCTTTTGAGGTCTTGTTCAGGAGGTGATCGGTGGATTCTTTCAGTGACAATTTTATCCTCTGATTCTATAATACCATGGAAGTTCTCCTTAATAATTTCTTGGAATATGGTTTCTAGACTCTTTTTCTGATCATGGCTTTCAGGAAGTCCAGTGATTCTCAAATTGTCTCTCCTGGATCTGTTTTCCAGGTCAGTTGTCTTTCCAATGAGTTATTTCACATTTTCTTCTTTTTTCATTCTTTTGATTCTTGTTTGACTGATTCCTGGCATCTCATTGAGTAATTATCTTCCAACTGTCCAATTTTAAATTTTAAGGCATTCTTTTCTTCAGTGAGATTATGCACTTTTTTTTTTCCATTTGGCCAAATGAATTTTTTAAGGAATTATTTTCTTCAGTCAATCTTTGTACTTCCTTTTCCAAGCTGCTGATTCTTTTTTCATAATTTTCTTGTGTTGCTTTCATTTCTCTCCCCATTTCTCTCAATTGATTTTTTAAATCATTTTTGAGCTTTTCCAAGAAGGCTTTTTGTTTTTTAAACCAATTCATCTTCCCTTTTCAGCCATCACATATAGGCAATTTGAGAGTATTTTCCTCATCTGAGTTTGTGTTTTCATCTTCCCTGTTGATACAGAAGCTCTCAATGGTGAGAGCTTTTTTTTGTTTCTTCCTCATACTGCAGCTTATTTCTTTTTAAGTTGACGTCTGCTCTGGGGCACCAGGGTCCCTGTTTCAAGCTTCTTGTGCTGGGGTATAGGGGCTGTGTCACTGGCTTTCTACACTGAGGCCTCTATGGCTTGTGGATTTCTCACCACCCTGGGCTTGCTGGCTAGGCACTGGGATTGGTAGGCCTAGTCATGCCTATCCTGTGGGTGGCTCTCCAGGCTGTCTCCTCTCCATCTTGGCTCCACCCCCGCACCCACAATTAAAAAAATTTTTTTCTTTAGAATTTTATTTTCCAGATTACATGTAAAAAAACCAAATTTTAACGTACTTTTTATGTCTTTGTGTTCCAAATTCTCTTCCTCCCTCCCTCCCCACCCCCCACACCCAAGAACTCAAGCAATTCAATATAAGCAATACATGAGTAGTCATGCAAAACATTTCTACATTAGCCAGGTTTTAAAATGAAATAGACCAAAACAAAACTTCAGATAAAGCAACTAACAAAAAAAATTATGTTTCAATCTGTATTCAAATACCATCACTTCTCTCCTATAGATTATTTGCATTTTTCATAAGACCTTCAGAGTTGTCTTGGATCATTGCATTGCTGAAAATAACAGTCATTCATTGCAGATCATCTCATAATATTACTGTTATTTTGTATATACTACATTTCACTTTGCAAGAGAACATACAGGTCCTTCCAGGTCTTTCTAATGACAACCAGCCAGGATCCAGGGTGTGGCCCACAGCTTGCTGCTGACTTGCCCTGACCCCCTCAGTGCTGCACCACATTTATATAGTACTTTAAAGAGATATTTCCTTACAATAAACCCATGAGGTTGATTATTTCAACAACAGTAACAGATAACATTTATAAAGTAACTTATATTTGAGAAAAAAATGTTTCTTCACAATAGCTTGGCAAAGTACCTTATATTTTGCAATCATCATCCATCAATCCTCATCATCATCCTCAGTCAATCCACATCATTGTCAATAATTTTCATCTTCTTCATTCAATTATCATCATCATCATCAGTCTTCATCATCAATCTTCATCTTCCTCCAATGATTGTTAATACATCAATCAGTCCATCATCATTGTACATTACTCTTGCCTCTGCTTCAAGATTTTTCACTAATGCTATTGTTAACTATTTAGCTCCATCCTATTCTCTTCCCATGATATTTACTCTATATTTTATCTTCTTTTACCCTATCTCTCCTGAAAAGAGTTTTGCTTCTGACTGACCCCTCCCCAGCTCTGCCCTCCCCTTCTTTCACCCTTCCCTCCTTATCTCCTTCCCCTCCTGTTTTCCTGCAGGGTTATATAGATTACTACACCCAATAGAGTTTGTATGTTATTCCCTCCTTGAACCAACTCTGATGAGATTAAGGTCTTTGAGCTAATTCTGATGGGTTCAAGGCTCATTCACTGCCCCACTCCTCCTTCATCTCTCCCCCTACTCCATAAGCCCTTTCCTACTTGTTTCATGTGAGATTTCACCCCATTCTACCTCTCACCTTCGTTTTCCCCCAGTGCAATACTCTCCCCCCTCAATTTTCCCCTAAAAATGTCATCATGGTGCAGCGACATAGTGGACAACGCAGCCACCCTGGACCCAGGACGACCCCAGCCAAATTCTGGCCCCAGACACAAGACATTCACTAACCCTGACTACCCCACAAAAAAGCATGATAAACATACACCACCCCTTCATAATTAATTCCCACCTCTGCCTCTTTTGCTGATGTTGGAGATCTATTATTCTGGTACAATGCATATATTATCAGACATTTTAAATGTATTGATGTACATTGTGGAATTTTCTTCTTTTTTTAGTGTTACGCATAGAGGAATCTTTACTAGCCTTAAAGTGCTAGGTGACAGCAGCTGGTACTAGGATTGGGAGCTACTTCACTCAGACTAGCCTCAGAAGGGGCTCAGCCCATTTTACAGTTCAGAAGGTGGAAATATGAAGTTAACTTCTGAGGTGTGCTGGTAACATTTTATCAACTGGCTCCTTAGAGTGAAATAATCTGTCAAACATGCTTAAGTTTAATCTTCTTTAGCATCATTTCTATACAAATTTCTTAAGTCTAGGCAGTCAATAAAAAAAAAAGTAGTCCAGAATTTTATCATTTCCTCTGAATATACTCAGGTGGCAGAGAAGTGTATAAGGATGTCAGGGGAAAGGAATTAAGCTTAGTCCGATATTTTCCAGGGAAAACAGCAAGGTGATGGCCTAATTGTCTGCCTGAAGAGGAAGGGAAGCATAAATTGGCATGGGGCTGGCTAAATGTAGTGGGCTAGATGAATTTATGCTTCCTCACTAAGGAAGTTGGGCATGGAGAATGATTCAAAACAGTAAGGATAAAGTCCCCAACGGTATTTTCTCTGGAGGTTAAATGCTGAGGTGGGTGAAGTGAAACACTTATTGTGTAACTCAACCCTACACCCATGGCCATCCCCATAGCAACTCCCTTTCCATGAAGGACATTTCCCTTCTCTGGGCATCTTTTCCTTCATTTCAACAATGGTCATCATAATCCTTGCACTTTCCAGTTTGGAATTAGGGTGAGAGCTTACAGGGTCATAAAAGGGCATGTGAAAGGTTCTTTGTAATCTTTAAAGCACATGTGATTTGCAGAGCATTCCTTAACATTCATAGACTCTCTTGGGAAATTCAAGATTTCAGCCATGTATTTGACCTAGGGGGAGACTTATGGGTAGATAGCTGGCAGGTGATCATTGATTCCTTGAATGAAATGATGGATTCCATGTTTGTTCCTTCTGACTCAATTCATCTAGCCACAGCTGCTTTATATGCTCTCTCTCTCTCTTTCATATATATATATATATATATGTGTGTGTGTGTGTGTGTGTGTGTATGTAAAAACATACATAAATATATGCCCACATACATGAATATGTATTTGTATACATACATACATACATACATACATATATGCCAGCGTCAAAAATGAGAAGCATAGGGGTCCCAAGTCATCTGTGAGAGATAAATTTTAATCACAGAGTGCTCAGGAGATATAAAGAGAGATAAAATGCATCTTGTCAGTGAGTCCATCCAGTGGAACAAACTCAAACAATCTAACATTAAAACTTTCATAATGATGAATACAGGAACAAAATATTCTTTTGGGGAATGGCTAGTTTTAACTGAAACACATTGTTAGAGCATTCTATTTGATTTATATGTTTGTTACTTTATGTATCTTGGCTACAGACTTAAAGTCATGTCGCTAGTCTTGCAGCTGCTGACCCCGAGGTCATTGCTTGAGTATATTAATTATGCTATATTTTGTTAACCCATTCCAATCTAGCCCCCCCCCCACATATATATGTATGTGAATCGGTACATGATTCCTATCTGCCATTATATTGCAGTACCTATGCTTGCTTAGAGCAAAGATGGAAAGAAACTCCCTCCTCCTCTTGGCTGAGGGATGTTCATAATACCTGCCTAATAAGGAGCTAGCACCAAGGCCAGTGACTCAGGATATAAGATTTCCTTGGTAACAGACAAGTCACCATGACAACCAGACTTAGGGCCCAGCTGAGAGATACAACTCTCAATAATACAATTCTTCCTCAGCAGGGCCTCACAGCTAATGGGTGGGGCTGCAGCCTAGATTGCATACTGAGAACCTATACTCCTCCAGAGACTTTGCTGCAATCCCCTGCCCCCATTCCCATAGGAAAAAGAAAATAGAATAAGGATCTGGTAAAATATCACCAGAAGAGCACATTAATCCTTAAAGAATTCCCTTAGCACATTCCCAGGAAGGAGTGGTTTTTTTCTTCATTATAGAGGCTTTGACACATCTCCCTTCAGTTATCAATAAATATAGCTTCTGCACACTTACTTCAGAACAAAGAAGGTATGTGTGGGGCCAGTCCTAGTTTAGAGAATCCCAGGATTGCAGTCTCTGCTCAGGTTTTACTCTAGAACTTCCCCCCTCTGAGCCTTCAATGACAATAACATGGTAGATGTTATCCTAACCAAGACATTGAAGAAAAACTGTTATAAGGGATGATATCTGTATAAGGAAGGCCAGGGATACAAGGATGGGCTTGTTGCCTCCATATCTTGGTGCTTACAACACTGCCTGAAACACTGTAGGTGTTCACAAATAGTCTTTGAGTGGTTGATTGAAGTCCAAAAACAGAGGCCTTTCCTCTCTGTAACAGTGAATGAGTGGAATTTGCAGGGAAAGAAGAGCCCCACTTGATGTGGGACTATAGTGGTGTAAATGAATTTTTCTTTACTCACCAATGAGGTGACAGGTGGGGTGAGGGCTGATACAGGTAAAGTATGAAGCATCTATAAGCTGTATGACCTAACTTTTGCCCCATGGTCATCGTGAAACCAGCATTCTTTCCAGACAGGTAATTTCACTTCTCTGGGCCTCTATATCTTGATATGGGCAAGTAACATTTTACTTGTACCCTCTTCCTCAGAATTAGGGGGAGAACCCTTGAAGAAGCTTGTGAAGAATGAATGTGGCGAGGGTGGAGCCAAGATGGTGGAGGAGAGGCTGTGATTAAAAATAAACAAAACAAAAACAGAGCAGCCTAATGCACATAAAAACAGAGTGAGACTATTTTTCAGCAAAGAGGGCAATTACGATCACCTACTGACCAGGCTGAATAGCTCAGCATACAGTCCAGAACAGACAGTGCTTCCAGCGCCAATCAGTCTTCTGTACCAGAAGCTTCTGAGACTCCAATTGTGGACTGTTGAGAGGGTTCAGCGGTAGGCCGGGGTGAAGTGGGGGCAGTCTCAGCTGGAGCTGGGGCAAAGCGCCCTGGTTCTGAACCAGTGGGCTGAATTGAGTGGTGGTGGCCCAGTGGGGGAGGGGCACAGGCATGCCAAGCTTCTAACCATAGAGAATCAGAGTTCAATTAGACTTCTGTTTCCAGGTCAAAGAGAAAGCAGCCGTGGTTACACACAAGCCAGGCAGGCTTAGAAGAAGCCCAATAACCCCCTGGGCCACACTGCAGCTCGAACAGTGTGTACTGGAAGCAGTGCTACACTTTAAGAAGGAGTTAAAAGCCAAGAAATAGCCGGCCAAGATGAATGGGCAGAGAAAGCAGCAGATCATCAAAAACTTCTTTTGGGGAAAGGTAGACCACAATACACCCTCAGAAGAAGAAGATAATAAACTCAAAGAACCAAAATTCAAAGCTTCCAATAACAATATGAATGGGTCTCAGGCCATGGAAACACTCAAAAGGGACTTTGAAGAGAAAGTAGGAGAGACACAAGGAAGATATAGAGAGATGGAGGAAAGAATGGAAAGAGAAATGAGAGCAATGAAGGAAAGTCATGAGAAAAAAAGTCAACAGTTTGAAAAGCCAAATTTAAAAAGAAATAGAAAAGATCTCTCTAGAAAATAATTGCCTAAGAATTAGGATTGACCAAATGAAAGCTAGTGACCTTATGAGAAATCAAGACACAGTAAAGCAAATCCAACTGAATAAAAAAAAATAGAGGGCTATATGAAATATCTCCTTGGATAAACATCTAACCAGATTCAGGACAGATAATTTGAAAATCATTAGACTACCTGAAAACCATGACCAAAATAAGAAATTAGAAACCATCCTCCAAGAGATTGTCAGGGAAAAATTGCCCTGATATTCTAGAAGCACAAGGCAAAATAGAAATTGAAAGAATCCACCGATAACCTCCTGAAAGAGATCCCAAAATGAAAACCTCCAGGAATATCATAGCCAAATTCCAGAGCTCCAAGGTCAAGGAGAAAATACTGCAAGCAGCTAGAAAAAAAAGGAATTTAACTATTGTGGAGCTCCAATAAGGCTAAAACAGGATCAAGCAGCATCTACATTAAAGTACTGGAGGGCATGGAATATGATATTCCACAGGGCAAAGGAACTGGGACTATAGCCAAGAATCATGTACCCAGCAAAACTGAGTATAATCTTTCAGAGGAAAAAGTTGGACTTCAATGAAAAAGAGGACTTTCAGGCATTTGTGATAAAAAAAGATGTGAACTGAATAGAAAATTTGACTTTCAAATACAAGACCTTAGAGAAGCATAAAAATGTAAACAGGAAAAAGACTTCATGAGGGATATTAAAATATCAAACTGAGTACATTCCTACATGGGAAGATAATACTTCAAACTCATAAGAACTTTCTCATTAAGGAATTCACAGAACACACAGGTCTGAACTGAATATGAAGGGATTATATCTGTAAAGCATTTATGTTTTGTTCTTTGTGAGGCAAACAGGGTGGGGTGTCTTGTGTCTGGGGCCATATTTGGGCTTGAGGCCTCCTGGGTCCAGGGCTGGTGCTTTGTCCATTGACCCACCTAGCTACCCATGATGACATCTTTAAAATATGGTTAAGGTAAAGGAATAACTGGGGGAAGAGGAAGGGGAGAGATAGTCTGGGGAGAGGTAGTTCACATGAAAGAAACCAGAAAAAAGCTTATAGAGGAGAGGGGAAGAGGGGAAAGGAGTGGAGGAGTGAGTGAACCTTAATACCATCAGAATTGGCTCAAAGAGGGAATAACATACATACTCAAGTAGGTATAGTAATGTATTTTTGCCCTGAGGGAGGGGAGGAAGATGGGGGGTGGGGGAAGAGGGGGAAGGATTGAAGGGCAGTTTAGGGGAGAGAACAGTAAAAAGCAAAACACTTTCAAGGAAGGTGAAGATGTTCTGCATTACTGCACAAGCATGACATATTGAATTGCTTGATTTCATAGGGAGGGTTTAGGAGGAAGGGAGGAAGAAAAATTTAGAACTCAGAATTAGCTTAAAGACCTTAATCTCATCGGAGTGGGCTCAAAGAGGGAACAACATTCACACTAATTTCCCTACAGGAAAGAAGGAGGGGAAGAGGATAAGGAGGGAAGGGTGAAAAAGGGAGTGCAGAGCAGGAGAGGGGACAGTCAGAAGTAAAACACTTTTGAGGAGCAATAGGTTAAAAGAAGATAGAAAATAGAGTAAATATCATTGAAAGGGATTAGGATGGAGAGAAATAGTTATGATGATTGATTATAATGGCAAAACGTATGGCACCTACTTTGCTGGGCTAATATGAAGAAAATTCTTGGTCAAATTTAAGGTACTATATACAGGTTATGATGAACAGGTTACTATAAGAAAAACCTGAAAAGACCTACATGAACTGAAGCAGAGTGAAATTTACTATATACCAAATAACAGCAATAGTGTAAGATGATCTGCTGGGAAGCATGTGGTTATTTTCAGCAAGGCAGTGATCCAATATAACCCTGAAGGACTTATGAAAATTGCAATCCATCTATAGAAAAAGAACTGATAGTATCTGAAAACAGATGGAAACAAATTTTTTTATTTTGTTTTTATTTTTGACAATTCCTAATCGGAAGTTTTGTTTTTTGACTCCTTTCTTTCACAACCTAGCTAATATGGAAATGTTTTCCATCACTACTCATGCATAACTTATTTTTAATTACTTGAATTCTTGTGAGTGGGGGTGGGAAAGGAGGGAGGAAGAGAAGTTGGAACACAAAATTATAAAAATTGATGTGAAATTTTGTTTTTACATATATTTTAGAAAATAAAATTCTATTCAGAAAGTAAAAAAAAAAAAGAATGAATGTGGCATGTGAATGGTGAATTATAATCCAGAAAGCATTTGTGATCTGCAGAACATTCCTTAACTCTCAGACATTCTCTTTGAAAATTCATGATTTCAGGCAAAAGTTCTGGACTATAGATAGACTTATGGGTACCTGGTTTTGAGGTGATCCCAACATTTTTAAATTTGGGGATCTGTTTGTTTGTTTTTTTGAGGAATGAAGATTTCTCTCCTTTTTTTGGTTTGTTTGTTGTTGGTTGGTTTTATTTGTTTGTTTATTTGTTTTAACCTACTTTCTGGAACGAAGAAGGGTTCAGATTTCTATTAGTGCTTAGTTGATTCTGATAACTACAATTTACTGAGAACTGACTGATCTTCACCTATTCTCTATTCCCAGGCCAATGAATAACCTGGATCTGACCAATCATTGTCAATTTCAGACACTTGATTTGTTTTATGGATGTCCCCCAAGCAAACTGTTCCCTCCCAAAGGTTCCTAAACTTACTTTCTGGACTTTAAGTTATTATGTAAAAAGGTGCATTTACCTTAAGTAGTTTCTATTTCGAGTAAAGTAGTTTCTATTTATGAGAAACTAAGGGCAGTCTCATAGCTCCCTCTGTTATGTTACCACAAATAAACCCTGTCCTCAGTCCCCATTTTTAGGTATTCCTAGCAATCTTTCTTTGAAATACTACAAGTTATAGATCCTCTGTCCTGATCAAAAACCTTATTTCTCTTATATTGATTTTTTCATTAATTTTCATGTTGACATATTGATGGAGTAGGCCAGAATGGTTAACAGAGAAACTAAGACTAGAGGGTTCACGTCCTCATCAAAAAACAATATCAAGAGAAGCCTAAGGAAACAGAAGCCAGAGACCCTAAATAGCCATTAATAATTGGAATATTTAAACGGGCATTCCTAGATGACAGGAAACAGAAACTGTACCTAGAAACCAGATTGTAAAACAAAGAAATATCCTAAACAGAGAGACCCTTGGTGTCTGACAAATTTAAACAGATCTTAAGAACATGTGCAGAAGGAGAAAACATGTTATTAAGTGCACCTTATGATGTTTAGACACCAAAAACACACCCCCTAGGGGAAAAGATACCCATCTTGGAGGACATATTATTACCCCCAAAATTCCAAAATTGGATATGAACCTCCCACAGGGAGGAGATTAAGATAATTTGGAAATAACCAACATTTTTCACTATAAATATAACCATTTTCATGTACCTGAGACACATTTCTCCTTTGGTGTTCTCCCTGTGGCCATGCAGTCTTTTAATAAAACTTAGAAACAGATTCACTTAGGCATATAATTCTTTGGGACACCTCACAATCAATTCGATCCATCCCTTCATCACTATGGGGGCTCTTCTGGGAATGAAGACTCTGTGTCCAGCTAGCCACCATTTTTGCCCTCCAGACCCTTGGCAGGAGCAGTATTCTTTTGTGTTCCAGTCTGGACTAAAATTTGGAATCTCAGCCTGGGTAAGGCTTTCTCAAATCCAGACCTTGTGTCCTTTTCTCTTGAGTTCCTAATAGTTCTTTGACTGGAGGTCTGGTTATGTCCATGGATGACTTGGTGAATTGCTTCCATTCTCACAGGTTCGCAAAAAAAAGGGGATGGCTGTAGTTTGTTTTAATTGAACACATGTGGCCACTCCAACAGGTCACAAAAGGATAGCTGTGAAGTTCTGTTTTCAAATCATGTACTATATGATTTCAAGTACTTGGAAAATTAGCAGAATTTAAATCTGATCCACAACACTGATGGCCAAAGTGGGGTCTCCTTTATGTTGTTTCTTTTTTTAATTTCTTTGTCTGGTTTTTAATTAATTAATTTCTTAATTAATTTTCCCCAAGTTACAAGTAAAGCAATTTTATTTTCATATTGATTCTTTAAAACTTTGCATTCCAAATTTTCCTCCTCCATCCCTCCTCAAACCTTCCAAATAAATCAAGCAATTCAATATAAGTTATACATGTGCAAGTCATGCAAAACATCTCCACATTAGTCAGTTTGTGAAAGAAAACAGAATAAATAACTTTAGAAAGAGGAACTATCAATAAAATACTTCAATATGTACTCAGATACCATCAATTCTTTCTCTGTAGATGGATTACATTTTTCATATGTCCTGATAGCATCCTGCTCATTATTTTTTTGCTGTTATCTTGCTGACTGTATTACTGTCTATACTATTACCTCTCCTTGATATTTACTCTATTTTGTATCTTCTTTCACCCTTTTCCTCCTTAATTTTTTTTTTGCTTTTTACTGGCCCCTACCCCAATCTGTCCTCCCTTCCCTTGCCTCTCCCCTTATCCCCTTCCCTTCCCTCTTTCCCTCAGGGTAAAATATAACCACTTGAGTGTGTTTGTTATTCCCTCTTTGGGCCAATTCTTACAAGAATAAGGCTAACTCACTCCCCTGCTTCTTCCCCATTTCCCCCTCCACTCAATAAACTGTTTCTTCTTTCTTTTATGTAAGTTACTTTACCCCATTCCACCTCTCCCTTTCCCTTTCTTCCAGTGCATTCCTCTTACCCCTTAAATTTATTTTAAAGATGTCATCATGGGGCAGCTGGATGACATAGTGGACAGAGCCCTGGACACAGGAGGCCCTGAGCCCAAATCCAGCCCAAGACATAAGCCACCCCACCCTGCCTGCCCCACAAGAAAAGTATAAACAAAAACTAAATGCTTTAAAAATTCCATCTCTTCATATTCAATTCACACCTGTTCCCTCTAAGTATATTCCTTTCAGCTGCTCCTTAATACTGAGAAAGTATTAAGAGTATAATCTCCCCATGTAGGAATGTAAACAGTTTAACCTTTTAAAATCCCTCATGATTTCTTTTTCCTGTCTACCTTTTTATGCTTCTCTTGGGAATTGTATTTGAAAGACAAATTTTCTATTCAGTTCAGGTATTTTCCTCACAAAGGCCTGAAAGTCCCCTTTTTCATTGAAGTCCATTTTTTCCCCTGAAAGATTCTACAAGGTTTTTTGGGTAGGTGATTATTGCTTGTAATCCCAATTCCTTTATCTTTTGAATTTAATATTCCATACCCTCCTGTCCTTTAATGAAGAAACTACTAGATCTTGTGTTAACCTGACTGTGGCTCCACAGTATTTGCATTGCTTCTTTCTAGCTGCTTGCAATATTTTCTCCTTGACCTGGAATCTCTAGAAGTTGGCTGGAAGTTCCTGGAAGTTTTCAATTTGGGATCTCTTTCTGGAGGTGATCGGTGGATTCTTTCAATTTCTATTTTACCTTCTGCTTCCAGAATATCAGGGAAGTTTTCCCTGACAATTTCTTGGAAGATGATGTCTAAGCTCTTTATCGATCATGGTTTTCAGGTAGTCCGATGATTTTCAAATTACCTCTCCTGTATCTATTTTTCAGCTCAGCTGTTTATCCAAGGAGACATTTCATATTGCCCTCTATTTTTTATTTGGATTTGTTTTATTGTATCTTGATTTCTCATAAAGTCATTAACTTCTATTTGCTCTATCCTAATTCTTAAACAAGAATTTTCTTCTTCTATTTTTTTTAATAAAACTATTTCATTATTTTACAGTTACATGTAAGGCTAGTTTTCAAATGTGCTTTCATAGAATTTTTAGTTCCAATTTTTTTCTCCCACCTTCTTTTCCCTCCCTAATCCCCAAGGCAGAAAGCAATTTGATATATTTTAGATATGTACAATCACATTAACCATATTTCAGAGAACAAGGGAAAAATCTCAAAAAAGAAGGGAAAAAACAACGGCCCAAAAGTAGAAACAGTATGGATCAATTTACATTCATAGTCCACAGTTCTTTTTTCTGGATGTTGAGAATATTTTATATCATGAGTTTGTTGAAGTTATTTTGGATAATTCCACTGCTGAGAAGAGCTAAATCTAACACCATTGTTCATCATACAATGTTTCTGTTACCATGTACAATGTTCTGCTGATTCTGCTAATTCCAGTCAGCATCAGTTGATGTAAGTCCTTCCAGGTTTCTCTGAATTCCACCTGCTCATAGTTTCTTACAGCACAATAGTATTCCATTACATTCATATACCACAACTTGTTTAGCCATTCCCTGATTGCTAGGAATTCCCATGATTTCCAATTCTTTGCCACCACAAAGAGATCTGCTATAACTATTTTTGTACTTGTGCATCCTCTATGATCTCTTTGGGATACAGAACTAGTAGTGGTACAACTGGGTAAAAAGTATGAACAGTCCAATAGCTCTTTGGGTATAGTTCCAAATTGCTCTCCAGAATGGCTGGATCAGTTCACAGCTCCACCAACAATGAATTAGTGTTCCAATTTTTTCCACAGCTTCTGCAATATTTATTATTTACTTTTTTATAATATTAACCCATCTGCATTTCTCTTATCAATAGTGATTTAGAGCATTTTTTCATCTGGCAATATATAGCTTTGATTTCATCATCAGATAATGGCTTGTTCATATCGTTTGACCATTTATCAATTGGGGAATAATATACATGCTTATTAATTTTATTTAGTTCCCTATATATTTTAGAAATGAGGCCTTTATCAGAAATACTGGATGGAAATTTTTTCCCCAGTTTTCTGCCTCCCTTCTAATACTAGATGCAATGCTTCTGTTTGTACAAAAACATTTCAATGTAATATAATCAGTCACCCATGTTTCATTTCACAATATTCTCTATCTCTTGTTTGGATATAAATTGTTTTCCTCTCCATTGATCTGAGAGATAAACTACTCCTTCCTCCCTTAATTTATGGTACCATCCTTTATGTGTAAATCTTGTACTCATTTTGACTTTATTTTGTATAAGGTGTGAGATGTTTGTCTATTCCTATTTTCTCCCACACCATCTTCCAGTTTTCCCAGCAGTTTTTCTCAAATGCTTAGTTCCTATCCCAGAAACTGGAGTCTTTGGGTTTACTAGATTACAATGGTCATTTACTACTATGTATCCTGTGCCTAACCTTTTCCATTGATCCACCATTCTATTTATTTTTTTAATAAAGTATTTATTTTTTCCAGTTACATGTAAAGATAGTTCTCAACTTTTGTTTATACAAGCTTTCCAATTTCAGATTTATCTCCCTCCCTCCCCTCCCTCCCCTCCCCCCAGAAAACAGGCAATCTGATATAGGTGTTATATATATATATATATATATATATATATATATATATATAATAACATTAAAAAATATTTCTGCATTAGTCATGCTATAAGAGAAAATTCAAAGCAATGAGGAAAAACCTCAAAATACAAAAACAACAGCACCAAAACCAAAAGAAATAGTATGGTTCATTCAGCATCTGTTACTCCACAGATCTTTTTTTTTTCCCGTGAATTTGGAGATCCTCTTCCATCATGACTCCCCTGGAACTCTTCTGTACCATTGCATTGGTGAGAAGAATATAGTCCATCACAGTAGATCAACACTCAATGTTGATGATACTGTGTACAATGTTCTTCTGGTTCTGCTCATATCACTCATCATCAGCTCACAAAAGACCCTCCAGGTTTCTCTGAACTCCTCCTGCTCATTGTTTCTTACAGCACAATAGTATTCCATTGTATTCATATACCACAACTTACCCAGCCATTCCCCAATTGATGGGCATCCCCTCAACTTCCAATTCCTTGCCACTACGTAAAGAGCAGCTATAAATATTTTTGTACATGTGGGTCCCTTTCCCCTTTCCATGATTTCTTTGGGAAAAAGACCCAAAAGTGGTATTGCTGGGTCAAAGGGTATGCAGAGCTTTATAGCCCAAATTGCTCTCCAGAATGGTTGGATCAGTTCACAGCTCCACCAACAATGCATTAGTGTTCCAATTTTCCCACAGCTTCTCCAACATTTATTATTTTCCTTTTTTGTCATTTTAGCCAATCTGATAGGTGTCAGGTGGTACCTCAGAGTTGTTTTAATTTGCATCTCTCTAATCATTAGAGATTTAGAGCATTTTTTCATATGGGAATAGATAGCCTTGATTTCTTCCTCAGAAAACTGCCTGTTCATATCCTTTGACCATCCCTCAATTGGGGAATGACTTGGATTCTTATAAATTTGATATATTTCCTGATATATTTTAGAAATGAGACCTTTATCAGAAGTACTGGCCACAAAAATTGTTTCCCAGCTTTCTGCCTCCCTTCTAATTTTGGATGCATTGCTTCTGTTTGTACAAAATCTTTTTAATTTAATGTAATCAAAATCATCCATTTTGCATTTTATAATATTCTCTATCTCTTGTTTGGTCATAAACTGTTCTCCTTTCCAAAGATCTGAAAGGTAGACTATACCTTTGTCTCCTAATTTACCTATGGTATCACCTCTTATGTCTAAATCGTGTATCCATTTTGATCTTATTTTAGTATAAGGTTTAAGATGTTGGTCTATGCCTAATTTCTGCCATACTATCTTCTAGTTTTCCCCACAGTATTTGTCAAATACTGAGTTCCTATCCCAGAAGCTGGAGTCTTTGGATTTATCAAACACTACATTAATAGTGTCATTTACTACTGTGTTTCCTGTACCTAGCCTACTCCATTGATCCTCCACTCTATTTCTTAGCCAGTACCAGATAGTTTTGATGACTACCGCTTTATAGTAGAGCTCCAGGTTTGGTACCGCTAACCCACCTTCCTGTGAATTTTTTTTCATTATTTCCCTGGATATTCTTGATTTTTTGTTTTTCCAGATGAATTTTGTTATTATTCCTTCTAGCTCTATGAAATAATTTTTAGGTATTCTGATTGGTATGGCACTGAATAAGTAAATTAATTTAGGCAGTATTGTCATTTTTACTATATTAGCTCTGCCTATCCATGAGCAATTGATATCTTTCCAATTATTTAGATCTGATTTGATTTGTGTGAAGAGTGTTAGGTAATTGTGTTCATAGAGATCCTGGGTTTGTCTTGGCAAGTAGACTCCCAAGTATTTTTATATTGTCTACCATTACTTTAAATGGAATTTCTCTTTCTATCTCTTTCTGCTGGACAATTTTATCCTCTGATTCTATAATATCATGGCAGTTCTCCTTAATAATTTCCTGGAATATGGTGTCTAGACTCATTTTCTGATCATGGCTTTCAGGCAGTCCAGTGATTGTTAAATTGTCTCTCCTGGATCTGTTTTCCAGGTTGGTTGCCTTTCCAATGAGGTATTTCCCATTTTCTTCTATTATTTCGTTCTTTTGATTCTGCTTGGCTAATTCCTGTTGTCTCATTGAGTAATTATCTTCCAACTGTTCAATTTTACTTTTTAAGGCACTGGTTTCTTCTGTGAGATTATGCACTTTTTTCCATTTGGCCAAATGAATTTTTTTTTTTTTTAGTGAGGCAATTGGGGTTAAGCGACTTGCCCAGGGTCACACAGCTAATAAGTGTTAAGTGTCTGAGGCCAGATTTGAACTCAGGTACTCCTGACTCCAGGGCCGGTGCTCTATCCACTGTGCCATCTAGCTGCCCCTGGCCAAATGAATTTTTTAAGGAATTGTTTTCTTCAGTCAATCTTTGTGCTTCTTTTTCCAAGCTGCTGATTCCTTCTGCTTCCTTTTCCAAGCTGCTCATTCTTTTTTCATAATTTTCTTGCATTGCTTTCATTTCTCTCCCCATTTTTCTCAATTGATTTTTTAAATCCTTTTTGAGCTCTTACAAGAAGGCTTTTTGTTCTAGAGACCAATTCATTTTGTTTCTTCCTCATACTGCAGCATATATATTTTTTTAAGTTGAGGTCTGCTCTGGGGATACCAGGGTCCCTGTTTCAAGCTTCTTGTGCTGGAGTATAGGGGCTGTGTCACTGGCTTTCTACACTGAGGCCTCTATGGCTTGTAGATTTCTCACCACCCTGGGTTTTCTGGCTGGGCACTAGGATTGGTAGGCCTGGTCATGTCTGTCCTATTGGTGGCTCTCCAGCTGGCAACCTGCCCTCTTGGCTGCTGCAGGTGGTTTTTGCCACTGTACTGCTGAACCACCAGCTTGTTGAGCAAATGTTGAAAACTATGTCTACATGTAATTGGAAAATAATAAAATACTTTTATTTTTAAAAAATGTAGGTGCTCTTTTTGTTGTAGCAAAGAATTGGAAACTTAGGGGAGGCCCATCAATTGAGGAATGGCTAAAAATATTGTGGCATATGAATGTAATGGTATACTATTGTGATGTAAGAAATGACTAGCAGATGGATTTCAGAAAGACCTGGAAAGACTTACATTAACTGATGCTGAGTGAAATGAGCAGAACCAGGAGAACATTGTATACAGTGTCAACAACATTGTGTGATGATCAGCTGTGATGGAACTGTCTCTTCTCAGCAATGCAATTATCCAAGACAGTACCAAAAGGCTTATGGTAGTAAATGCTCTCCACATTTTAAATAAGAATTATGGAATCTGAATGCAGATTGAAGGATATTATTTTCACTTTTTTCTGTTACTTTCTTGTTATTGTTCCTGTTCATTCTTTTTTTTCTTTTGTTCTGCTTCTCTTACAAAATGACTAATGCAGAAATATGTTTAATATTATTGTAATTTATAACCTAAATCAAACTGCTTGCTGTCCTTGGAAGTGGGGAAGGAAGAGAGGGTAGGAGAAAAATCTGGAACTCAAAAAATATCCTTACAGGTAATTGGAAAAACAAACAAACAAATAAATAAATAGGTAGGTAGATAGAAAAATAAATAAATAAATGCTCAAATAAATAGATAAATGAAAGGGAAAAAAGCAATTGATTCCATTTCTCTTTTTAAAACACTTCATTGCTAAAATATTGTAAGCAATTTATTTTCAAGAAAATAGATGTACTCAGAAGACACAAAACCCTGGCATGTCACAAAAGGGTGAGGACATAGAACATGGAATGTTAGGGCCTATAGAGACCTGAGAACACACAGAGAATGCCTAGGCTAAGAGTTGCCATAGAGAAGAGAATGTCAGAGTTGGGAGGGCATCTAACTGGAGAACTATCAGAAAAAGAAGAGCCCTTACACTAGGGATGTCAGAGTGACCTCTACAACACAAAATAGGATGGAAAAGCTCCTGTTACCCTCATCAGAAAGCAGTCAGATGACTGCCACTATCACTGCTCATGTTAGAGAGGACAGTGAGGGTCATAAAGCTCCAGGAAATGGCCCAGGATCACAAACCTAGTCTATGTCTGAGGGTGGATGTAAATTCAGCCCTTTCTGGCTCATAACCAAGGGCTCTGAACCCTGAAACACTGATGGGTCTGTCCTTAGTGTTGGGGGGAATGTGAAGGTTGTGTTGGAGGATGTCCCAGAAATTTTTTTAAAATACTCAGGGAATTCTGATATTTTGAGGAACATCAAGGATAGTATGATTTTTAAAACACCAACTAAATATAGTGTATGATAACTAGATTTTATATCACAGAAAAAAATTATTAACATAGATTTGATATTGTCAATTAAATCTAAGAAAAAGAAAGAATAAACCCCAGAGAAAAGGTTTGGAATATCTATCAGTAGGTAAAGGTCTGGGATATCTATCAGTAGACCATGGGCAAAATTTGGAACTATAAAAACTCCCTGACAGTGACTGGAAATTAGGTAAGTCCAGTATTGATATTTCTTTTCTGGGCAGGAAATTCAGGGTTTTTATTTTATCACAAAAGGGGTCATTTGACAACACTGGGAAGGGCATGTCTCAGTGATTTAAATGACAGTATTGCCAAGAAGCACAAGCAGTGAATTGACTAGTAAATACATATATTCCAAAGTCCCCAAATTTTAGCCAGTCACAACAGGGTGGGACCTTAGTCCAGGCCTGAGAACAGATTTTAACTAGGATATAAAGTGCCCAAGAGAAGAGACTATTAGAGTCGACAGGGTTTTGAAATAAATGGATGTCAATACCAGAAGGGCAATTTCAGATGTGGAAAATTGGAATTCATAGTGGTCTTTTAGTCCTTTGAGCTTAGTTCCAGAAGATGCTGGTGCTGCAGCTAATTCAGAGGCTCAGGGTAAGTTTCTCTGGCACAGCTTGCCTGGGGTCTGTGTCTGTGTGATCTCAGGTTTGGATTCTTCTAACAACCCAGCACAGCCCCCTCTAATCTGCATTTGGATGGAAAATAATATCAGCTCATCTTTTTCTGGGTTTTGCTGCTTTAGGGGTTGTTTTGCGGGTTGGCATTTACTTCAATAAAACATATATTAAGGGTCATCTAGGTGACCCAGTGGATAAAGCACCAACCCTTGATTCAGGAGGACCTGAGTTCAAATCCAGCCTCAGACACTTGACAATTGCTAGTTGTGTGACCCTGGGCAAGTCACTTAACCCTTGCTGCCTGACCCAAAAAAAAAGAAAAGAACAGAAAAAAAGTAAAAAGTAAAAATAAAGTGTTTAAAGTTTGTAAGTGAGGTTGTGAGGAGCAGGGAAACCAATCATATTATTCATTTTTGCTTCTTGTAGAGGACCTCTAATCTCCCCCTGCCCAGCCAAGCACAGCTAAGGCTGCATTGTACTCACAACTTGAAAAGCTATGATTGCTATTATGAATAATTTCTAATAAAAGTTTAAAAAGATGCACCTCTCTACCTTCTGTGATTTACTCTATATATGTGTACCTGCTATTGAATTTTCTCCAGAAAATGGCATCTAGCTCTCCCTTTTCCTGAAAAGCTCCCTACTTCCCCCCATACCCTAATAGCCCCCGTCTCTATCTGCTCTTCTCTACCCCTGGAAAAAGTCTCTTCATCCCTCTGGGAAGGTAACTGTCATGGGAGGATTATGGGCCCCGGTCACCCCAACAATTCTCTGGGGGGTTCAAGGAACCTTTTCCTTGAAACCTCAGGGGTTTTCCCTTGAAATCAAGTAGGCCTCTCCTTGAACACAATCAAGGACACACACACCCACCTAACGGAGATAAGCGGCACAGATTGAACTGAGCATGCTCCAGGACCATCACCCCACATTCCAGTCCTCCTAAGCATCTGGATGAGGTAATCCAGGAGAAGACCACCTGAAACTGCCCATCAGCAGACTGCTTAGACCTATCAGGACAAAGTTAACACCCACCACCAGATCTCTCACGAGGGATTCTTCCTACCACAGCGCAACGCGGGAAGACCACCAGCCCCTCACCCAATAAGAGACTCTTACCCACCCCCCATCTAAACCCTATAAAATGGCACCCCACAAGTCAGTTGGGGGGAAAGCCTTTTGTTCTGGCAAAACCTTCCTCCCGGCCGGTTTCTCTTGTACCCCAATAAACCTGTTCTCTTATTCCTGATTAGGTCTTGTGCGAGAGTGTAATTCTTTACAGAGGAATCCTAAGGACCCACGTGCTTTCTCCTATCGCTTTCCCCATATCAGTAACCCTTCTGATATTGAAAAGGTTCTTGGTTCCTCTGAAATCCAGATTCATTTGGATCCCTCTAATCCTCTTCCTCCAGTCTCAGAGTATCTCATCTCCATAGGCTATTGAGGGCATTAGACCTCTCATTGAGGAATGCCTATCTTCTGTTTTTTTCAGTTGCCTGCCTAGGTCCTTTAAATTCTCCCATCCTTCCTGTTTGTGAGCTGTCCCTAATCTCTATGCCCTCCTGAATTTCAGTCTCCATGATTTGCCCGTTTTCACCTTTGATTTGTATGGTGTCTATTTCAGTGTGCTCCTTGATGTGAATTGACAATTTCTTTTTACTTTTACCTGGGAGACCTGAAGTGCACTTGGATTGTTCTGCTCACAGAGCCCCTCCCACTGAGATCTTGCTCAGCTTAAGTTTCCTTTAGGTTCTACCCTCTCCAGTATATGGATGATTTATTCCTTTGCTCCCAGATCTCCAGTCTTCAAAAGCTGATTCCATGTTTCTCACCTCTTTCCTCAAAAAGGCTATAAATTATATTGTTTTCAGGTTTAAGTCTTTAGGACATCAGATATGAACCAATAGTCTGTCTGGCAGGATTAGAGATCTCTCTCTTGGGGGGACTTGCTTCCTGAATGGGTGGGGAGGGGAGGTGCTAGCTTACCCAGAGAATTGGAGGCTTATCACAAATCTTGTAAAATAAAAAGAGATTTATTAGGAGAGGAATAATGGCTAGGGTACAGATCATCATGGTGACTATCCCACTGGAGTAAGAGAAGACCTGGTCTTTTGTATCTTTACAAAAGAAAAAAGGCAAAGGAAGTACAAAGCAAAGGGGAAATGCAAACACTGGGGCCAGATAACTAAGAGGAAGTCTTTGACAACTGGGTAAAATAGGATATGTAGCATCCATCCATATCCTGCATATTTTCTTTTAGACTTTAGTATTTCTAATCTGCTCATAGGGGTCATGTCCTCCCACACTTCATACCTGAGGTGGGAGAGAGAGCTGTTTTCCCCTCAGCCTAGGGGGTTTGAATCTTTTGGATTTCTTAGGGTCCCATTGCATTCCCATAACAACTCTACTATCCAACTGTTATGTTTAAAATCTAATTGTTATGACTAAAATCTAGCACGTGGTCACCTTAAATTAGAAGCTTATAGCACCAGTCTTTGGGCATTCAGCATTTATTAAAGTATATGAGAAGTTAGCAAAAGAGAGAGGATGAACTCATGGAGTTCAGAGAGAAAAAGCCTAGCTACCCTGGTCCTGCTGCTGCCAGGGAGAGGTCCTATGGAAAGAAGGATCCCCGCTCTCCTTGACTCGAAGCTCCCTGCAGGACTGCAAGAGGGGCAGTCCCCACACACAGCTCCAAGCTAATTGGCTGGTAGCATTGATTGACATGACTTACAGGCTGTTCTATGAATAGATGTAACTTCTGGATGCTAGTCACGTGCTTTCTCCTCAGGGTGGCACTGCCCTGGTTCTCACAATGTCTTTCTCATCAGGGGGCTGGCACTCTGATTCTCACAAAACCTAATGTAACTACCTCCATACGTATAGCCCTCAAACCAGGCTCTTTTCTTCATGACAAAGAATATGAAAACCCTGACCACACACAGGATGCTGATTGTGTTAAAATTGTTGACTTTGTTTTCATTCCCCAAGAAGATCTCCAAAAACCTGAGATAAAAAACCCAGATTATTCCTGGTAAACACATCGTTCCTGCCTCTGAAATAATTCTGGTAATATAACTGCCAGATATGCTATCACCACAATACAGAGGTCATTGACTCAGGGCCCCTGCCTTTGGCTTCCTCAGGACAACAGGCCAAATTTGAAGCCCTGACTCGAGCTTGTGAATTAGCAAAATGAAAACTAGTGAGGATTCCAGGTATGACTTTGGGGTGGCACATGATCTCTGGCTGTTATAGACATATTTAAAGCTCCTGACATCCTCTGGTTCTCCCTTTAAGAATGGGGCACAGGTCAAGATGTCCAGGACACTCCGATAAAGACTCCCCATTTCAGAAGTAATGCACTCAATGACCTACATACCAAGCAGAGTACTCAACACCCCACCCCCAATCCCTATTAGGCTGTTTTCCCTTTATATCTGCTGGGCCTGCCCTCAAATTACCATTGACCCCAGCAGAGCTTACTGCTGTCCAAGAGATTGTCCTGCCCCTTCCAAGATAGACTAAGAGGGGAAGGGTAAAAAAAGGATAAAAAACTGGGCTCTTGTATGGGTCAAAGGGATGCTCAGTCTTCCCCCTTCCTCTGTGTTGGCCTATGCTGAAATACCTGCACTCTTTAAGTCACTGGAGCCCTGACAAGTTGCTTGATTTGGGCTTCAAATATTGGTGCATCTCATATAAATTATAACAAGATACCATAAAAAAAACTTATTTTAAATTTATCAGAGCTTAACTTTAGTCTCTGTGGTTCCTATTTTTTTTAAATAAAAGTATTTTATTATTTTCCAGGTACACATAAGGATAGTTTTCAACATTTGTTTTCATAGGATTTTTAGTTCCAAATCTTTTCCCACCATCCCTTTCCTCCCTCTTCCCCAAGACAGAAAGCAATCTGATATAGTTTATACATGTAAAATCACATTAAACATATTTCTGCATTAGTCATATTGGAAAAGAAGAATAAGAGCAAAAGGGAAAAACCTCAAAAAAGAAGGGAAAAAAACAGCCCAAAAGAAGAAAGTGTGCATTCCATCTGCATTCATAATCCACAGTTCTTTTTTCTGGATGTTGAGAACATTTTCTTTCATGAGTTCTTTGAAATTGTTTTGGATCATTGCACTGCTGATAAGAGCCACATCTATCATCACTGTTCATCAAACAATGTTGCTGTTAAAGTGTACAATGTTCTCCTGGTTCTGCTCCTTTCAGTCAGCATCAGTTCGTGTAAGTCCTTCCAGGTTTTTCTGAAATCCTCCTGCTCATTGTTTCTTACAACACAATAGTATTCCATTACATTCATATAACACAACTTGTTTAGCCATTCCCCAGTTGAGGGGAATTCCCTCAATTTCTGTTATGATTAATTTCTAATGAAAATGTAAAAAGATGCACCTTTCCACTTTCTATGCCATGATTTTCTCCAGATAAAGAGAGCTACCATTTTCCCTTTTAAAATACCAATTAGAAAAATAAGTCCAAATAACTTAAATAACAATCTCATAATTTTCATAAGTAATAGCCAAGCCATTTTACGTGGAACCAAGTTCACAAATTACAGCATTTCAGGATATTACGAACATATAATTCTATCATCAGGACTGATAGAGTAAGGAACAAGAAAAGGCTTACATTATCTCTTATACAACTGAGTAGGAATCTCATACAAGTTACAGCAACATACCATATAAAAGCTTATTCAAAATTGATCAGTGGGTAAATTTAGTCTGTGTGATTCCTAAATTTTTTACTAGATACTCCAATCCAATTCAAATTAACTTTTTCGTGGATTCCTGATAGGCAAACTCTTCCCTTGTAACTCACACAGCCCCCCAAGAAATTACCTTTTCTAGCTATTAAATTCCAGATTAGTCATTTCAGGGTTAGGGAGAGGGCTTAAAAGGAGAAAGGGAGAAAAAAAAAAACTTTTAGGTATTCACAGTAGAGAATTTACATTTGACTGCCACATTCAGATTCTGATTAGTTTGCTGAGTAAAACAAAAACAAAACAAAAAACAACATACTGTGAGAACAAAAACAATCCTTTTGCCCTTCTCTGAAATTTACTAACCTGACCACAGTTTGAAAGCAAGATGGAATCTCAGAAACTATCAATCAACACATCAAACTGAAAATTAAGGAAACAAGGAATAAAAGGGAATTAAAGTTTTTAATTGTGCCAGAGGAATATCACAAAGCAGATGCTAGGAATACCTAAAAATGTGGACTGGGGACAGGGTTTATATGGAGTAACAAAACAGAAAGAGCTATGAGACTACCCTTGGAAAGAGTTTCTCACAATTTCATGAGGTAAGTTGTTTTACATACCAAGTAAAAGTATATAAAGTAAGTTTTAGAATTTCTGAAGGGGAGAGTTTGGGAGATCTACAAAATAATCAGAATAGAGAATTGACAAAATCTGGTCAGCCATTGGCCTGGGAATGGAGAATAGGTGAGGATCCGTTACTTCTTAGTAAACTGTGTTTGTCAAAAACAACTTTCCTTCTAAACTCTGTGCACACAATTACAACTTTTGATAGACAAAAACACACAGAAGAGACACAATCACAAATAATCTTTGTTTCATTGAATTTTTCTTCCTGCACCTTTCTCCATACCCCACTCCCCCAACCCTTGAATCCAATAAGGGAAGTAGGGAAGAGAAAAAGGGAGAAAGAAAAACTTTGTTTTCTGTTGAATTTTTTTTTTTACCTGTCCTCCTATGGGGGAAAAAACAGAACAGAGACAGACAGGAAAAACAGCACCAGGTTATTCGTCCCCCGCCCAAAAAGCAGGCATGATCATGTGGAGACTCCTAAAGAAAGAGCTTGAAGACTCCCTCTTTCTAAAGGTATCTAAGATTCCTGCTCACTGTTTACAGATCTTATGGGTACAGAGGCCTATCAACTTTCATTAGGATTATAAAAATCAACATAATAGTGATATGGTGGGAAATGGGGTACAGGTTGGGGTTGGGGTTCTTAGGAATTCCTCTTTAAAGAATTACACCCTCTTGCACACAAAACTTAGTTAGAATAAGGAAGGGTGGGGGGAGGGAAACCATGAAAGAAATCTTTGGACTTTTCATGGGGAGATTTGGCATAAAGCACATGGCTCAGAGGTACCAAATCTCCTCGAACAGAAGACTGGAAGGTACTTTTATAGAGGACTGATAGGGGTGGACCATCTGCCCCTGAAAAGTTCCTTTAGTGAGAGAGGACCATCCCCCACTGGTGTTAGCTGGGGGAATTGGGTGAGGGGTGGCTACGGATCCCTCTTCAGAACACAAAGGCCGAAGCCACACCCAAATTTATCTCCCCAGAGTAAGGGAGACCAGAATGAAGGGTAGGAATCCTAAGCTAGCTCAGTCCGATTTGGTTCAGTTTATCTCTCTAGGCGTTATCTGTCCTCTGGTTTAGTTTCTCAAGGAGAAGATTCCTTGGTGTGCCCCAGAGAATTTCTGGGGTGCTCTGCACCCCATGACAATAGCAAACACTATAACAAAAATGCATTAAATGTAATTCAACTTAATTTAACAATTCAACTTAAAAGAGGACATTAAGATAAGATTATATAATTTTTTTAAAGGAGGTGATTAAGGACAAGGATTCTTAGATGTTTTTACAAAGATGGCTCCAACAGATGAAGGTGTTCCTCAGAGAGCTATAAAGTCTATTTATTAATCTAGAGAAAGAAATCAGCAGATAGGGACTAATTTGCTTCCCCAGATATTTGGAGAGAGAATTAATATTTAGCACCCAAATGATTCTGGGGTTTTCCTGACACCCAGTAGCATGTTGTCTGGATTCAGCTTGGAGTTCAGTTGAAGGGCATTTTGATCTTGTTAATCCAAGGTTTCATAAAATTATTTTTGATAATAAGGCAGCTCCATCAAATGCGGATGGTTTATATAATCATCCTTACATGATTTAACACAATTATACTGATAGGAAAAATATTTCATTATAAATGATATGACATGATGATTTACTTTTCAGACTGTCATGGGGAAATAGGTGGTGGGTCCTTAGATATTCCTCTTTAAAGAATTACACTCTATCCCAAACGACCTGTCATGGGGCGCAGAGCACCCCTGAAGTTCTCTGGGGCACACCGAGGATTCTTCTTGAGAAACTAAACCAGAGGACAGATAACGCCTAGAGAGATAAACTGAACCAAATCGGACTGAGCTAGCTTAGGATTCCTACCCTTCATTCTGGTCTCCCTTACCCTGGGGAGATAAATTTGGGTGTGGCTTCGGCCTTTGTGTTCTGAAGAGGGATCCGTAGCCACCCCTCACCCAATTCCTTTAGTCACTACCAGTGGGGGATGGTCCTCCACTGCTCACCCAATTCCCCCAGCTACCACCAGTGGGGGATGGTCCTCCCTCACTAAAGGAACTTTCCACAAGAAGATGGTCCACCCCCATCAGTCCTCTATAAAAGTACCTTCCAGTCTCCTGTTCGAGGAGATTTGGTACCTATGTGCTTTGTACCAAATCTCCCCATGAAAAGTCCAAGGATTTCTTTCATGGTTTCCCTCCCCCCACCCTTCCCTTTCCTTGCTCCTAAATAAACTATCACCTTATTTTAACTACGTTTTGTGTGCAAGAGGGTGTAATTCTTTAAAGAGGAATTCCTAAGAACCCCAACTCCTACCCCAACCCGTACCCCATTTCCCACCATATCAAACCCAATCAGAATAAAATAGTCTTTTATTTCAGCACTTAGAGAAAGTGACCTAGAGGGAAGTCAAAGTATTCCCTCAAGGGGAGGACATATCTTAGAGACATCTTGCTCATCCAACAGAAGAGAGGCAAAAGCTTATATAGAGGATGGATGGAAGGGGACGGATGGGATGACCACCTGACTATGGAAAGTTCCCTTTGGGGGTGGGGAAAGCTTGACTGGGGTGGTTGTCTGAACTTCTGGAGTTATTTCTGTCCCTTGGCTGAGATCGGGCAACAGTCATGCCTAATGGGCTTATCTCCCTTACTTCTTTTGTGTGTCCATCTTGATAGCTAGTTGACCCAAACCCCAAGTCAGGGACCAAATGATATCTGAACTTATAATCACTCATAATAATGTATAAAACTCAATTTATCCAAGGGCCACTTACTGATAGCCCTTCAAATTCTATTTATGAACACCTACAATGTTTGAGGCATTGTCCTGAGCACTGGGATAGGGGGGCAAAAACTCTGGTCTTGTACCCAGGTCCTTCTTTAGCACAGTTTCCCTTCTATTTCTTGGTTGAATTAACATCTTACATGTGTTATTGTCATTGAAGACTCAGAGTGGGGAAGGTCTAGAATATAACCTGAGGAGAGACTTTCTAACTAGGAGTGGCACCACAAAGAGAATAGCATGTTTTCAATGCCCACCTCCAACCTTCTTTGTTCTGAAGTGACTGTGAGGAAGCTCTGTCTACTGCTAACTGAAGAGAGATGTGACAAAATCTCTACAACAGGGGAAAAAAAAAACAAAAATGTCTCAGTCATTTACCCAAAGATCAGATTGTGCATCCCTCCCTCCTGAGAATGTGGAAGCTGGGGAGAGAACAATGCTAAGGGAGTATGTTAGGGGTTAATGTGCTCTTCTTGTGACAATCCATGTGGATTTTATAGCATCCTAATTCTATTTTTCCCCCCTGTGGTAATGGGGGATGGGGGAATGCAGAAATGCAGGAAAAGTCTCTGGAGGACAATAGGATACCAAAATCAACTCTTAGCTGCAGCCCCACCCTTTAGCTATGAGGCCCTGCTGAAGAAGAATTGTGTTGTTCAAAGCTATATCAGCTGGGTCCTACCTCTGGTTGTCATGGTGACTTGTCTGTTACCAAGGAAACCTCATATGCTGAGTCACTGCCCTTGGTACTAGCTCTTTATTAGGCAGGTATAATGAGGATTCCTCAGCCAAGAGGAGGAGGGGGCTTCTTTCCCTCTTTTCCCTGACTAGCCAACTGGGCACATACCTAAACCCCTAGGTACTGAAATCTAATGGGAGATAGCAAATATATGCCAAGTCTCATATATGCATAAGTATGTATGTTTGTGTATTTACTATCAAAAATTAAATATGTTTGATTCTTCCTGTCTCCTAAAAAGATAATAATAAACAGATCAGAGGAATTAATTTTACAATATCTCCAAATAATTAATAATGATAAACAAAGATATATCTCCCATAGAACAAAACTGATCAGAGAACAACATAATGTCTCCTACAGGATAAACCATATTTGAGAAGCAGAAAAAACATAATACCAATTTATTTTGTTCCAAGAAGCAATATAACATGATCATGCTGGAGATCCTTCCAAAAATGGGAGCTCAAAGACTCCCTCTTTCCAACTGTTTTTAAGGTTTCTTTTTTCACTGGTTACAGAATAACTTAATTAGCATGAAAATAATTAACCTAAAGCAAATACTATAACAGGCAGCTTAAAGACCCAGGAAGGGTTTACCAAGGACAAGGATACCTAGATATTTGCTAAGGAGAACAATAAGATCTATTTACTCTCTTGGGGAAAGAAGATAGTGAATGGGGACTTATTAGTTGAAGTTTAGGGGCAGCTCAGTGGCACAATGGATAGAGCACCAGCCCTGGAGTCAGGAGGACCTGAGTTCAAATCCGTCCTCAGAAACTTTACACTTACTAGCTGTGTGACCCTAGGCAAGTCACTTAACCCCAACTGTCTCACACACAAAAAAAACAAAAAAAAAAAAGAAAGAAAAAGAAGTTTAGTCAAAAAGGGGCATTTTCCAGAGTCTCATAAAATCCATTTGGATAATAATACAACTCCATCAAATCCAGGTGACCCATACATTCATATTAACTATAGATATAATATATATATATAGATATACATGTATGTGTACACACATACATATACATGCATGTATTTGTGTGTATATAAACGAGAGAGAGAGAGATGAAATTTGACTGCATAACAGGATGTAAAAGAAGATATGCAAAGCAGCTGTGGCTACAAGAATTGAGTTAGGAGAAAGAACAAACATGGAATCCATCATTTCATTCAAGGAATCAATGATCACCTCCTCGCCAGGTACCCATAAGCTTCTTCCTAGGCAAATATATGCCTGAAACCTTGAATTTCCAAAAAGAGTTTCTGAATGTTAAAGAATGCTCTGCACATCACATGTGATTTGAGAATTACAAAGAACCTTTCATATGTCCCTTTAGATCCTCACAAGACCCCTGTAAGAGCTCTCATGCTAGTTCCAAACTGGAAAATGCAAGGATTATGATGTCCATTGTTGAGGTGAAGGAAAAGTGTCCCAGAGAAGGGAAATGACCTGCCTGGAAAGGGAGTTCCTATGGGGATGGCCATGGTGGCTAGGGTTGAGTCATACAATGAATAAGTGCTTCACTTCACTCACCTCAGCATTCACTCCAGAGAAAATAACTTTGGGGACTTACTGTTCTGAATCCTTCTCTATGCCAAGCCTCTTTAGTGAGGAAGCAGAAATTGACCAAGCCCACTACATTTAACCAGCCCCATACCAAGCCTTGCTTCCTTCCTCTCCTCTTTCTCTAGGCCATCACTTTTCCCTCTTCCTTGGGGAAAAAAAATCAGACTAAGCTTAGGTTCTTTCCACTGACATCCTTATACATTTCTCTGCCACCCAATTACTTGGAGGAAATGACAAAATTCTGGGCTACTTTTACTGTTTTGTTGATTGTCTAGACTTAAGAAATTGGTGTAGAAATGATCATAAATATTAAACATGAGCATGTTTGACAGGTTTTCTCCCCAAGAGATCTGGCTTCAGATACTTGACACTTAGCAGCTGTGTGACCCTGGGCAAGTCACTTAGCCCCCGTTGCCCTGCAAAAAAAAATCACAGACAACAACAGTATCTACATCCATTATTCTTTCAACTAGAGCATCTTATTTCTTTCCCTTTTCTTCAAAAAAAAAAAAAAGGTTTTTGTATCAGTCATTTGTAATATTCTTCTACTCAGTTCAACTGTCACTTACCTTATAAATTTACCCAGACATGGTGTTCCACCACACCTGATAATTGCTGCTGGGGAGGTTGAGGCTGGTTGCTCACTTGGTATCAAGACTTCTGTACTACAGTGACCTACACTAATCCAGGATTTGAACAGGGTTTAACATATTTAAAAATACATATATTTGAGGGGTGGCTAGGTGGCGCAGTGGATAAAGCACCGGCCCTGGATTCAGGAATACCTGAGTTCAAATCTGGCCTCAGACACTTGACACTTACTAGCTGTGTGACCCTGGGCAAGTCACTTAACCCCCATTTCCCTGCAAAAAAAAAACCAAAAAAATACAAAAAACAACAAAAAAATTTGAATGGATATTCTTTTTTATTACCAATTTTTTTTCATTATGTCTTCTCCTTCCTCCTGCATGGGAGTTATCCCATTTAACATTTTTAAATAAAAAGAAGAAAATTCCACGATTTTCATCAATACATCCCAAAGGTCTGACAATATATGCACCGTACCACAATAGTAGATCTGCCATATCTGCAAAAGAAGAGGGAGAGTGTCTTCTTGTATCTCTTCTTTGGAACCAGATCAAGACAATACAATTTGGCAACTTTCAATTGTATTATTTCATACTTATTCTTTCCATTTACATTATTGGAGTCACTTTCTTTATATTCTTTTCTTTGTTGTGCTTTCTTCAACCTTCACTGGATAGGGTAAATCTTTCTATGGTTCTATGTATTTTTCAACTCCTTTGTTTGTGTCCACATAGAATTATTTTATGACATGAACATCCTGAAGTTTCTTTGGCCATTCTGAAATTGGTGGGGAAAGATTTGGTTTAGCTACTATAAATATTTTGGAAATTCTTATCAGTAAGATCCTTGAATTTTACACATATGCATTTATTATCTTTATTTATATCTATACCTATCTGTTAGTTGCATATCTTCAAAACTAAACACTTTTGGGGGCAGCTAGGTGGCACAGTGGATAGAGCACTGACCCTGGATTCAGTCAGGAGGACCTGAGTTCAAATCTGGCTTCAGACACTTGACACTTACTAGCCATGTGACCCGGGGCAAGTCACTTAACCCTCATTGCCCTGCAAAAACAAACAAACAAAAAACCTAAACTCTTGTTTGGGAAATTTGATGTAAGGGATTTCCCCCCATTTGATCAATTCCCCCCTTCTCTGAGATGGGTTGATTTTGTTTGTAGAGAAATATTTCATTTTGATGTAATTAAAGGTATCTATTTTATCATTTCTAGTTGCCTCTATCCCTTGATTAATTAAGACTACTTCTATCCGTAGCTGTGAAAGTTATATGACCTTTCCTTCTTGTAATTTTTTATTTGATGATCTTCACTAATAAGGATATATATACATATGTATGTATGTATGTATGTATGTATTTAGGACTTTTTATTGAAGATAGTAGAAATTCTTGGTCCAAGCTTAATTTCTCTCACACTCCTTTCTAGTTTTACAAACAATTATTCTCAAATAGGGAGCTTTTTTGCCTATGGAATTTATGTCTTGGTATTTATTAAACACTGGGTTATTGAATTCCCTTGTTTCTGATTCCTCCTTTATCACTGACTTTTTCATTACTTCCCTTGATTTTCCCTTAATATCTTGCTGTTTTTCTAATTTTAATAATTTTTCTGATTTTAAAATTATTAAACAGACAGGGTGTTGATTTGTCTGGGTCTATTTTGTAGACTGTTATTAGTAGTGTAAGCTCCAAAATCTTAATGCACAAAACCTTTACTTATACCAAACAAGTATTTGGACAGCAATATATTTTCTTTGTTTATACTTGGAAATAGAACATAAAAGACAATTTATGGGAGAAAGGAAGAATACTAACTTGAAGGAAAATGACCCATGTGGAAAAACATTTCCAAAATTGATCCTATCAATATAAGGCACAAATAATAGGCTGGGAAAGTGAAAGAGGAAGGAATGTGTTTCATTGGCAACAGAGATTGTTGGCCCAAGTCAGAGCAAAAGAGACCCAGGGACATGTAAGGACAATAGCATTACTGCTCTTGGTTTGGGTTGGCTTCTGATTCCAATAACCCTGCTCTCAAATAGGGAGCTGTGTAACCAGCCATGCTCAAAGCCAAAGGAAATTCCCAATCATCATTAGTTCTGAGGCTCCTGTTACTCACTTGTTATTAAACTGCTCTAGGGGCAGCTAGGTAGTACAGTGGATAGAGCACTGGAACCAGAGTCAGGAAGATCTGAGTTCAAATGCAGCCTGACGCACTAGCTAGCTGTGTGACCCTCGTCAAGTCACTTAACTCTTATTTGCCTCAGCTCCTCAACTGTCAAGTGGAGACACAATGGAATAGGAAATAGAAAACCACTTTGGTATCTTTGGCAAGAAAATTCCATGAACAAAGTTCCTGGGGTCAGGTGCAGTTGGACCCAACTCAACAACAACAACAACAACAACAACAATTAATCCCCTAGCAACCGGACAATCCAGCAACCCTCCTGAGTTCCAGTTCTCCCCATGCTCCATCTCTATTTCAACAATGAGCTAAGACCTTCACCCCAGAGCTCCTGGAGCTGGACCTGAGAACTGATCCTGAGGGATGGGAGTTGTGTATGTGCTGCAGAAACATTCTTCTTAGACTCCTATTCAAAGGAGGACTCAAACTGGGAATGTCCCAGAATTCCTTAGTCAATGGGGCCTTTATATAAGGTAATTCTGAGGTATAGAAGAACAGAGAACTTGAAACACTTTTTTAACCAGGCTTGAAGTGCTGTTGATTTCCTTATGTCCCTAAGAGAGGGTCTTATTGACCTGTCTCCATTTTCTTTAGTTGAACAGAAAGAAAATATTTACTTTTATCCCTCCAGAAGAGTGAAATATTTCTCAACTCAAAAGATTTACACAATGAAAAATAGGATAACTTCAAAGGGTAATGCACATTACATCTTGCACTTTGTCAAACTTCATGTAACTGGGTGAATGGCTTTTTGCTTTTACAAAAAGTTTTTGATCCTGAGGATTTATGTTTCCAGAAATGTTCCCTAGACTTTTGTAGACAAACATTGAAACTGAGTTTCAGTTACATGACTGGGAAAATAATTAACCATATCATTTTATTAACATTTTTAAAAATGAAAAAAAAATTTACAATGTAGAAGCCATTCAAGGTCACTGTCCTGAGTATACAACATTACACTTTCTATCACTCAGTTGCCTTACACCAAAAAGACCACCAAGGCAATGTGATCCAACCAAGTCTTTTACATAGCATTATTTTTCCCACTGTTAGCAGACAGAATTCAGATGTTTTTTAATGTCTTTTGGATAAAAACAAGATGTGAAGATGCAAAGGAGCCAATAAATACAGAACACTTATCAAAAACTAATTAACACCAAAGATACCATAAGTTCTGATATGCAACACCATGTTATAATTTCAACATAATCTACAAGCAGGTGCAAAAAGTAAACCTTATGAATTGAGCAGTAGCACAAATATGTAACAAGAAACTTTATTATCTTACCTAATTTTAATAAGGGGGAAATATTACTCTCTGTTCCATTATAGTACCTGGATGGGGAAAATGTATGTGTCTGTACATATATATTTAAAAATACCTTTTTCAAAAGTTATGGGGCTTTTGGACTACAAAGTTTCAAGAAAACAGGTTTTAGGGACCAACTTCACCCTGCCTCTTTCACCACTACACCCAAAACCAATGTAATTTCTACTCACACTTGATGAGTTTGGGGTCTCATGATGCCTGGCCTCTTCAAGTTGTCCTATAACCCAAGCAGAGGTTCAAATCCTCATGTTTGATGGTTCACATCACCTGGAGTTTGAACATAATTGTTAACCTCCTTCCCATTTTAGGGATAGGATAACTGAGGCCTAGGTCCAGGCTTTTTCACTGCACTCTGTTAGAGTTATCCATGTTGTTGTTGTTGTTGTTTTGTCATTCAGTGTTGTCCAACTTTTCCCAACCTGTGGACAATAGCGGGCCAGGCCTTTCTGTTCCTAACTGTCTTTGGAATTCTGTCCAAGTTCATGTTATGATTTGGGGCCAAATATTCTCTGCCCATTCTCCCAGGCTGGTTGCAGGCCCTGGGCTGCTGGGGACTTGGGGGGGGGCTTTGTTTCATTATTGAATAAGAAGCTTGTCTCTACCAAGGGCCCCTCCAAACTTGGCCACACTGCTGGGGAGAATCAGAGAAGCAGTGGCTCCCTGTGCAGCTCACTGACCAAAAGACTGTGCCAAGCACTGCCCTGTCCAAGGAGGAGAGCCCATGCAGACATTCCATGGGCCCAAGATGCACAGGGATCCATTTGTCCAGGTGATGGTGAGGTACAGCACAGCCCCTGTGGATGCTGTCGCCAAGCCTGAAGCAGATCCTGGGGCAGCCCCTCATCATCCCTATGGCCTGAACCTGCCCCAAGCAGCCCTATAGCCAAGCCTAGCAGCCCCAGGTACAGCCACAGCAACATCCTTGGCAACCCCAAGCACAGCTACAGATGCCCCAATTGTCACATCAACAACCTTCCAAAATCACCCATTTCTGGCTACTTCCTCTTCCTCTTATGCACCAGCAGATGCCTCCCCAGCCCCAGTGGCAGCTCCAGGTTCCCCAAGAGACTCAGGCCCTCATCTGTCTCTTTTGCAGATTCAGACATGCCTTCCCACAACCCCAGAAGAAACCTTAGTCCCAGGGGCCCCAGAACAGTTGCCCTATCCCCAGGATTTAGTTTATTAAAAACACTAAAGAGTTACTTGGAGAAGGCTTGAAAGGTCCTTCATTTCTCTTTGCAAACCACTGTATTGCTAAGGCACATAAGGAGGTGATTTTCAAGAAAATGGATGTACTTAGAAGACCCCAAAGCCTGGCATGTCACAGGACGGGGAGGCCTTAGAACATGGAATGTCAGGGATTGTAGAGACCTGAGAACACACAGAGAATGCCTAGGCTAGGAGTTGCCATGGAGAAGAGAATGCTGGGAGGGCACCTGAATGGAAGGCTATCAGAGGGAGAAGAACCCTGACACCAGGGAAGTCAGAGTGACCTCTAACATCCCAGAAGAGGATGGAAAAGCTCCTGTTATCTTCATCAGAAAGCAGTCAGCTGGCTGCCACTATCACTCCCCATGATAGAGGAGAGGACGGTGAGGGTCATAAAGCTCTAGGGAATGGGCCAGGGCCACAAACCTAGTCTGCATCTTAAGGTGGATGTAAATACAGTCCTTTCTGACCCAAGGGCCAAGGCTAAGGTACTGATATGTCTGTCCTCAGTGCTTGGGGAGCCTTTAGGGGGGTAGTGTCCTAGAAAATAAATAAACGGGGAATTCTGATATTTTGACAAATTTATTTCTTCTCTAATTACCCCCATATATAGGTATGTATATTATGATTTTTAAAACAACAAAATATAATTAGTGTATGATAAGCAAATTTTACTTAACACAAAAAATATTAACCTAGAGTTTATTTATTTATTTATTTTTTTGCGGTGCAATGGGGGTTAAGTGACTTGCCCAGGGTCACATAGCTAGTAAGTATGAAGTGTCTGAGGCTGGATTTGAACTCAGGTACTCCTGAATCCAGGGCTGGTGCTTTATCCACTGTGCCACCTAGCTGCCCCTGCCTAGAGTTGATATTGTCAATTAAGCCTAAGAAACGGAAAAAGCAAACCCCATGGAAAAGGTGAAAGGCTTGTAATATCTATAAGTTTACCAGAGGCAAAATGAAATCTGGTAAGTCCAATACTTTTCTGGGCAGGGAATCCAGGGTATTGATTTTATTACAAAAGGCTTCATTTGACAACATCAGAAAGAACATGTCTCTGTGCTTTAAATCACAGTATTGCTACAAAGCCCAAGCAGAGAATTGTCAAGAAAATATATAGATCCAAAGCCCCCAAATTGCAGCCAATCACAAGAGGATGGGACCCTAGACCAGGCCTCTCAACAGATTTTTTCTAAAATTTTAAGTGCCCAGGATAAGAGACTATCAGACTGGACAGGGTATTGAAATAGAGAGATGTCAATACCAGAAGGGCCCTTTCAGCTGTGGAAGATTGGAATTCACAGTGGCCTTTTAGCTCCATGAATTTTAGGGATGGAAGTATCATAATAACATACCTGATAGATAGCAGTTGTGAAGGGCTTTAAGGTTGGCAAAGCCTTTTTGAATTGTGAGCCCATTTGATCCTCACTCCAACCTGCTGAGCCAGTTGTTGTTATCATTCTTCCCTTTAGAGCAGAGGACAGTGAGGTCCAAAAAACTAAAAAAAAAAAAAATGGCCCAGGGTCACAAACCTGGTTAGTTGGCTATGGTAAGACTGAAACGCAGCTTTTTCTGACTCTTGGCCCAAGGTCTATGTCCAGAGGCACAAGAAGCCCCAATGGGTTCTAGATAACCACACAAACTCAGAGGACATACATTGTTTCAAATTTTACTTTTTAGGTCAATTGTATGAATATCTAGGCAGGCATAGGATGATTTAAAAACATTTCCCCTGCCATTCTTACACACTTGACTGCTGTCTACTCAGAGGAAATGGTGTAGAAATGTTCATAAAGAATATTAAAGACCTGAATTAAAATCTCCCTTCAGACACTTAGTAGCTGTGTAATCCTGGACAAGTCACTTAACCCTAATTGCCATAAATATCCAGGACCTTCTCCCTAAGTCCTGATCTTTATCTTGCTGCTGAACCCAGATGTCTCTGCAGCAGAGAGTGAGGTTGGTGACCTTGAACAGCCCTGCCTCGCTTAAATTTAATTCTGTTCAAGTCATGACCTCACCTTGATGTCATGGTCCTCTTCCAGAATGAAGCACAAACAACAACATTCACATCCATCATTCTTTCAACTGTTGCATCTTACTTCTTTCCTTTTCCTTCAAAAAAATTTTTTAAATATTAGTCATTTTGTAATATTCTCCTACTTAATTTCACTTTCACTTAAAATAAGTTTATAAATTTTCCCAAACATGGTGGTCAATAATAATTGTATATAATATAATACTGGTTTCTGAGGAGGTTGAGACTGGTTGGTCACTTGGCTTCAAGATTTCTGAACTACAGTGAGGTACATCAATCCAGTATCTGAAAAGGTTCTACCATTTTATATGATAACTAATGCAGAAATGTTTAAAATGATTATACATATATAGCTTATCAGAGTGCTTTTTGTCTTGAGGGAAGAGGGAAAGAGGGAGGGAGAAAAATTTGGAACAAAAATCTTTAAAAAATGTTGAAAACCATATTTACATTAACTGGAAAACAATAAAATACTTTTATTATATAATAAATTATATATATATATATGTATAATTTGTGACCAAAATTTCACTCATTATCACTTCTCCATCCCATTCCCTTGCAGACATGCCACTGAACATTTTTTAAATAAGAAGAAAATTCCACAGTATACATTGATATATCATCACCTGGCATTTAATGCTAGTAAAGCATCCTCTATGTGTAACACTAAAAAAGAAGAAAATTTCACAATTGACATCAAGACATCCAAAATGTCTGACAATATGTACTGTACCACAATAGAGGATCAGCCACATTAGCAAAAGTGGAAGGAGAGGGTATCTTCTTGCATCTCTTGCTTGGAACCATACCAGGAAAATGCAATTTTGCAACATTAACTTTTTTTTGTATCAAATGCTTTATTTTAAACTAGGTAGACTAGTTCTATAGCACCGTCTTGATGGTCTAATGTGTAACCATGTATAACTATTACAAAAAAGAAAATCATATTAGCTTGGTATGTTTCTGATGAAGCCATACTGATTTTCTGTGATCATTGTTAGATATTTATTCACCAGCCATACTTTTAATAACATGTTCTAGAATTTTTCCAGAAATCTATCATTTTCAGACTCTATATCCAACCCCCAACCCATCCCCACCCCCACTCTGGGGCAATATGGATATTTAACCTCCCATCTTATGGTATCAAGGCCATTTTTCCATTACTATTCAGAGATCACTGAGAATGGCTCCACAATCATATTAACTGGCCATTTTATTGCATTAAGATGTATTTACTTGAGGAGAACTGACTTCAATTTATCATGAACATCTAGGTCCCCACATTCTCCTTACTCCAGATCCCACATTCAATTCTACCCACAATATAGTGTTTCATACCTTTCCTCTCACACAGGGCTTCCAGAGTGTAACAGCAAGACTTATAAGTAATATATAGTTTTCCAGAACTTTTCTTCTCCACAAGGTTTATCATAGGCAAATAGAAGAGGCTGGTTATCTTTTCCCCAAAAGCTACCCAAGTTTGTAACCTCAGCATTATCCTGTGTTCTTCATTCTCCCTTACCTTACCAATTATCCCCATCACTTGCCAAATCATGTTGCTTCTACCATTCCAAAATCCCTCGCATTTGGCTTCTCTCTACTCACACAACTACTATCTTATTTTAAGTCCCTCATCATTTTTATCTAGACTACTGCAAAGCCTAATTGGTTTCCATTTTTCAAGTCTCTCCCTATTCCACTCCATCCTACACACAACTACCAAAGTGATTTTCCTTAAGCATTGATCTATGTTACTCCTGCTTTGCCTCATTTGCAAAATTCATTTTTATTATTTTGTGGTTATTCTTTCCATGTACATGACTAGAGTCAAATTCTTTTTTTAAATTTATTCTTTTCATTTAAAAGAATATTTATGTATTTATTTAGAATCCCCCCACCTTACATGTAAAAAGAAATAGTAACATTGATTTTTAAAACTTTGTGTTCCAAATTCTTCTTTCCTCCCTATTGCCCCCTTAAGAACTCACACAATTCAATATGTTATACATATGCAGTTGTGCAAAACATAGAAGACAAAATAAATTAGAAAAAGGAACTAAGAACAACAACAAGATATACTTCTATCTGTATTCAGATGCCATCAGCACTTTCTCTGTATACGGATTGCATTTTTCATAAGTCCTTCAGAGTTGTCTTGGATCATTTTCATTGCTGAAAATAACCAAGTCTTTTGCAGCAGAACAACTTACAATATCGATGTTATTTTGTATACAGGGCATTTCACTTTGCATTAGCTCATGTAAATCTTTTCAGGTTTTAATGATAGCATCCTGCTCATTTTTTTTACAGTAAGCTATATTTATATAGTATTTTAAAGGGAGATCTTGCAATACACCCATGAGGTTGATTATTACAACAATAATACTAGCTTACATTTATATAGTACCTGATACCTGACAAAGAATTCTCTTCACAATAGCCCAGCAAAGTAAGTACCATCACTATAATCATCATCCTCATATTACATTGCTCTTGCCTCTGCTTCAATTTTTCCTTTTAGTATTGCTAACTCTGTTTCCCTCCATCCTATTTGATCGCCATGATATTTACTCTATTTTCTATCTTCTTTTACCCTTTACCTCCTCAAAAGTGTTTTGCTTCTGACTGCCCCTCCCCCAATCTTCCCTCTCTTTTTTTTTTTTTTTTTTTTTTTTTTTTTTTTTTTTTTTGCGGGGCAATGGGGGTTAAGTGACTTGCCCAGGGTCACACAGCTAGTAAGTGTCAAGTGTCTGAAGCCGGCTTTGAACTCAGGTACTCCTGAATCCAGGGCCAGTGCTTTAACCACTGCGCCATCTAGCTGCCCCTTCCCTCTCTTTCTTCACCCTTACCCTCTAATCCCCTTTCCCTCCCACTTCCCCAAAGGGCAAGATATATTACTATACCTACTTGAGTGTTTATGTTATTCCCTCTTTGAGCCATTTCTGATAAGAGTAAGGCTCAATCACTCCCCTGCTCCTTCCCCAACTTCCCCTCCACTCCATAAGCTTTTCTTGCTTCTTTTATGTGAGATAATTTACTTCATTCTACCCCTCCCTTTCCCTTTCTCCCAGTGCAATTCTCTCACCCATTAATTTTATTTTAAAGATGTCATCATGGAGCAGCTAGGTGACACAGTGGACAAAGCGCCTAGCCTGGAACCAGAAGGGCCCAAGCCCAAATCTGGCCTCAGAAATAAGCTACTCACCAGCTGTTCGACCCTATGCATGCCACCCCACCCAGACTGCCCCACAGAAAAAAAAATAAAAAATAAAGGCTTTACATATATCATCCCTTCATAATCAATTCCCACCTGTGCCCTCTGTCTAAATTTATTCCTTTCAGCTGACCTAATACTGAGAAAGTTCTTTTGAGTTAGAAGCATCATCTTTCCTTGTAGGAATATACACAGTTTAACCTTTTAACCTCCCTCATTATTTCTTTTTCCTGTTTCTCTTTTTACACTTCTCTAGGGTCTTGTATTTAAAAGTCAAATTTTTGTTCACTTCAGGTCTTTTCTTCATGAATGCCAGAAAATCCTCTTTTTCATTAAAGTACCATTTTTTCCCCTGAAATATTATACGCAGATTTGCTGGGCAGGTGATTCTTGGTTGTAATCCCAATTCCTTTGCCCTCCAAAATATCATATTCCATGCCCTCTGATTCTTTTAATGTAGAAGCTGCTAGATCTTGTGCTATCCTGACTGTGGCTCCACAGTACTTGAATTGTTTATTTCTGGCTGCTTGCAATATATTCTCCATGACCTGGGATCTCTGGAATTTGGCTAAAATATTCCTGGAAGTTTTCATTTTGGGATCTCTTTCAGGAGGTGATTGGTGGATTCTTTCAATTTCAATTTTACCTTGGCTTCTAGAATATCAGGACAATTTTCCCTGACAATTTTTTGGAAGATGATGTCTAAGCTCTTTTTTTGATCATGGTTTTCAGATAGTTCAATAACTGATCTTTAACCCTGCAACAAAAAAATCTGTTTCCTGTGGTTGCAAGCTTTGGGAGAGTCTGCACCTCTTCCTCACCTGGGCTACCACTCAATACTGCTTCCTGATACCCAGCATGGGCAAAACAACCGTGTTCCACCTCAACACCAGCAGAGACCCTTGTAATATCCCCGCAGTCTCTTTTTTTCCTTTATTTTTGAAGGGAGGGAGGGTTCAGATTCAAATTCTTGCTTCCTTGATTCAAAAATGCTATGGAAATTGTTTTTTTTTGAAGTCACACTCAAAACCTACATTTTGGCTGAATCAAGAATAAACTCAGAGCCATTTTGTTCTGAGTTGGTGGTATTTAGAGCGCCGAGCTGAGCCGGTGTCTCCTGAATTAACACTGTCCCACCCACCTACCCACCCTCCAGTCCTTTACCCGCTACCCCGTGCCCTTGCCTTTCTTCCCTCACTCCATCCACCTTCTGGTCTACCGATCCCACGTAGACATGTGGGAGAGTCCCGAATACTCATCCTTCTTCACCATTGTGGGAGCCTCAGCCACCATGGTCTTCAGTGCTCTTGGTGTGGCTTATGGCACAGCAAAAATTGGCACTGGTATTGCAGCCATGTCAATTATGAGACCTGAGCTGAGCATGAAGTCAATCATTCCCGTCATCATGGATGGTATCATCGCTATCTATGATCTGGTGGTGGCCATTCTCATTGCCAACTCTCTGACACTAGGAATTACCCTGTTCAAGAGCTTCCTTCAGCTGGGAGCAGACCTCAGCGTGGGCCTGAGCGGGCTGGTAGCTGACTTTGCCATTGGCATTGTAGGTGATACTGGCCCCGACTATTCATGGGGATGATCCTGATTCTAATCTTCGCTGAGATGCTTGGTCTATATGGCCTGATTGTGGCCCTCATTCTCTCTACAAAGTAGACCCTCTTTTCCCCTTCTTCCCAGTGCCCTGCCCCACCCCCACTCACCCCTGCAGCCACAGAGTATGATGTAAAGACCTATCTTGAAACACCCCATCCCTCCCAATTCGCTCCAGAACGAATGGCCTGACATTTGGTGCAGTCGTCCTGTCGGTAGTTGGTCTTGTAAATGCGCAATGTCTTAGTGACTCTTCTGTCTGTGTTGCTCCATACCAGAATGGATGGTACCTGAGCTGGGCCCAATAGGGGCTGAGGCCTCCTGGGGCCAGCCAAGCAGCCATGCAATCTCCCTGCCCATTTGCTGTTAGTATTCTGTGTATAAAGATGAATTAGAATTGTCATTTTTCTCTTTACTGGATGTTTATTTATAAAGATTTGACATGTTTATAACGTTAAAAACAAAGAATAAACTCAGAAAGGAGACCCCACTATGGCCATCAGTTTTGTGGTTCAGGATTGAATTCTGCTAATTTTCCAAGTACTTGCAATCATGTAGTACATGATTTGAAAACAGAACCTGGTAGCTGTTCTTTTGGGACCTGTTGGAATGGCCACATGGGGTCCATAAAAACAAACTGCAGCCATCCCCTTTTTGGAGACTGAAGTCATCCATGGATGGAACCAGACCCCTGACAAAGAGCTTTAAGGAACTCAAGCAAAAAAGACTTGAGTTTTGAAATTGAGAGACTCTTACCTAGGCAGAACCACTGAATTTGAGTCCAGACTGTAACACAAAAGATTCCTGCTGGCACCAAGTGTCTGAAAGTCTAAAACAGTGGCTAGTTGGACACAGAGTCTTCCAATCCCCGAAGAGCCCCCATATATCAACCTGAAAATTAATGAAAGAAATTGATATAGGAGAAAGAAAGTTTTTAATCAGGGCAAAGGAGATACAACTCAGAGTATCACAAAGCAAGATTGTTATGAATATCCAAAGATGAGGACTGAGGACAGGGTTTATATGGTCTAACAGAACAAAGGGAGCTAGGAGACTGCCCTTGGCTTAGGTAAGATTCACACAAATAAAAACTATTTAACTCTAAATAGAAACTACTTAATTCTAAATAGAAATTACTTAGTGTAAATGAAGCTTTTTACATAATAATCCAGGAATTAAGCTTGGGAATCTTTGGGAGGGGATAGTTTGTTTGGGGGAGATCCATTAAACAAATCAAGAGTCTGGAATTGACCAAGATTGGTCAGCTCAAGGTTATGCATTGACTTGGGAATGGGGAATGGGTGAGGATCAATCAGTTATTAAATTGTGGTTATCAGAATCAACTAAGTGGGAATCGGAATTTGAACCCTTCTCCATTCCAGAAAATAGTTTAAAAAATAGGAGGGAAATTTTTGTCCTTCAAAAAAAAATCTCTAAATTTTAAAATGTTGGGATCACCTTCTAACCAGGTACCCACAAATCTCTCCATAGTACTGACCTGTTGCCCAAAACCTTGAATTTCCAAGAGAATATTTGAAAGTTGAGGAATATTCTGCAGATGACAAATGCTTTCAGGATTATAATTCACCTTTCACATGCTACATTTATTCTTCATAGGCCTCTATGAGGGTTCTCACCATAATTCTGAGGAAGAGAGTAGAGCAAAATGGTATTTGCCCAGATAAAGGTATAGAGGCCCAGAGAAGGGAAATGACCTGCCTGGAAAGAATACTGGTTTCAGGATTGCCATGGGGCTAAGATTAGTTCACCCAGCTAGTAGATGCTTCATTCCCCACCCTCCTTATCTCCAGAAACCATGCTGTTGGGGACTTAGTCCTTGCAGTTTGGAATTCTTCCCCCCAACCTATCACCTCACTGGTGAGTAAAGAAAAATTCATTGACACCACTATATCTAGCCAGTCCCACATCAAGTGGGATTCTTTTCTCCCCACAAATTCCATTCATTCCCTGTGAAAACTACAAAATTTACTGAGAACTGATTCCCCACCCAGTCCCCTCCTTCCCAGACAAATGAATTGCCTGGGTCTGACTGTCTTTGTCACTTCCAGACTCTTGATGGACTTATGGACCTTCCCCCAAGTAACTTATGCCCTCCCAGTGTTCCCCACCTTACTCCCTGGACTTTATGTTATTATGTAAAAAGGTGAAAGGTAAATGAATATTAGAAGATAATCCAGGTATAGGCCTAGCTCACTGTGAGAGAAAAATCCATCCTCTTCTCAATAATTCTTAGGAACTCAGCAGTGAGGTGACAAAGGCTTTATTTTCTTCTCATGAGAAGGAGGCACCCTAGTGTGCAGCTAGTGGGTGCCCCAAAAAGGGGGCTCGCAGGCCCTGTTTTATACCCTAGTCCCTAACGCGAATGGACCTTCCCCTTTTTCATCACTGGTCGGGGTTACAATCTACGCGCAAAAACTAGCTAATCGGAACTCTGTATTCCCACCCCTCTTCCTTGTATGGGCATAACTCAGAAGTGGACCTTATATTTCCTTATATGGACAGAACTCTGGAGAGGACCTAATTGAGACCAGGGCTCCTTGAACCATGTGACCTTGCTAACCTGAGAGGGAGGAGGGGATCTGAGACCTTTGTCCTACCAACAGGTCAGGGGAGTATGACTGACTGTTATATCCACATTGAGAGGAGACAATTACCCATTTCTCACACTCACGAACCTGTGTTTGCCCCCCCCATGAACTCCCAGATGTTTTCTAATAACTCTAGCTATAGCTTAATGTGGGAAATTGCCCCTGTTTTGACCAAGGGTGGGAACGTGAAGGAGGATACCCTGCTGGGATCCTGGCCAGGTGCCTTCTAGGCATATCTCACTGATTAACTGCCTAAGGTTCCCAGGAACTAGGCATTCCTAGGGACTATAAAGAATTCCAGGGATAGTCCTGAGGGGTTAGCTCCCCCTCAGGAGTATGTCCTGAGAAACTAAAAATTTATTCCACCTTCTCTGGCAGTGATCCTGCACCATCTCACTTGGTGTCAATCACAAAATTACCTCATCATACAAGCTGCTATTGGTTGCTTCAAGCCACTTTTGTTTAAGATACTATATAAGTCAAAGGAAGCCCCCACCTCTTTGGAGTCTCACCTGTGAAGAGGACACTCTATCCGGGATGTTCCCAATCGGGACTCTGGGAGGCTGTACCGGGACCCCCAGCCAGTTGGACCCAGAAGTTGGTGCTTTGCCGATTTGGTGATGTATTTCTCTTTAAATCTCTACATAGTGGTCGCTTTTGCTTTAATAGTTACGTTGTTAGGCTGCTTACTTTACTGCTGTTGCAAAACTAATATCTCTTTTCCTGTACTATAATGCTCATTAAATTTAACTTTCTTCACCTGGTGTTGGAGTGTCATTTTTGTAGGAGCAAATCGAACATTGTCCTTAACAATACAAAAGGGTCCATCTACATTAAGTAGTTTCTATTCAGAGTCAGTAACACCTACATTTAACTTGGGAGCAGTTCTATTATTTCTTTTGTCAAAGGTTCATTTACATTAAGTGACTATACATCACATCACTCTGGAGCGATCTTTTGGTTCCCTTTTTCCTATCACCCCATAAAAACTCATCTTTGGGTATTCCTAGCTTCCGAGCTTTGTGATACCAGGAGCTATAGTTCCTCTTCTCCGATTAAAGGCCCTATTTCTTGCGGCAGCTAGGTGGCTCAGTGGATAAAGCACTGTCCTTGGATTCTGGAGTACCTGAGTTCAAATCCAGCCTCAGACACTTGACACTAGCTGTGTGACCCTGGGCAAGTCACTTAACCCTCATTGCCCTGTTAAAAAAAAAAAAGACCTTATTTCTCCTATATTGATTGTTTCCTTAATTTCCAGGTTAACACCTGTTACAGAGAGGAAAGGCCTCTGGTTTTGGAATTCAATCAATAACTCCTTATGAACACCCACAGTGTTTCAGGTATTGTCCTCAGAACTGTGATAGGAGGGCAAAAAGCCTGGCCTTGTACCAGGTCCTTCCTTAACACAGTTTTCCTTTTACGTCTTGGCTGAATTAGCATCTACCATATGTTATTGTCAATATATATTCAGAGAGAGATAGAGAGTTGGAACGTAAGTGCATAGCAAGATGTAAAAGAAGATATGCAAAGCAGCTGTGTCTACATGAATTGAGTCAGAAGAAGGAACAAACATGGAATATATCATTTCATTCAAGTACTCAATGAACATCTCCTGGCCAAATACATGCCTGAAATCTTGAATTTCCCAAGAGAATCTCTGAATGTTAAGAAATGTTCTGCAGATCACAAGTGCTTTAATGATTACAAAGAACATTTCACATACCACTTTATATGCTCACAAGACCCCTGTAAGAGTTCTCACCCTAGTTCCAAACTGGAAAGTGCAAGGATTATGATGACTATTGTTGAGATGAAGTAAAAGAGGCCCAGAGAAGGGGAATGACCTGCCTGGAAAGAGAGTTGCTATGGGGATGGCCATGGGGGTAGGGTTGAGTCACACAATGAATAAGTGCTTCACTTCACCCAACACAGCATTCATTCCCCTAACCTGCAGAGGAAATACCTTTGGGAACAACAACAACAACAACAATTACTCCTCTAGCAACCAGACAAAGCAAAAACCCTCTTGAGTTCCAGTTCCCACTGTATCCCATGCTCCAGATCTATACCAACAATAAGTTAAAACCCTCACCACTGAACTCCTGGAGCAATAACTGAGAACCAATCCTGAGGGATGGGAGTGGAGCATGTCCTGCAGAAATATTCTTCCTACATTCCTACTCAAAGGATGATATAAGGAAATTCTGAGGTGTAGGAGAACAGAGAACTTACAACATTGTGTTCTAGTCTTGAAGTGCTGTTGATTTACTTATGGTCCTGAAAAAGGGTCTCATTTACTCTTCTCCATTTTCTTTAGCTGAACAGAATGAAAATAATTGCTTTGATCCCCCCAGAAAAGTGAAATATGTCTCATATCAACAGATTTACACATTGAAAATAGGATAACTTTAATAAATAATGCACATTACATACAACTTGCACTTTGTCAAACTTCAGGTAACTGGGTGAATGACTTGTTGCTTCTGTAAGAAAGATTTTACTCCAGAGGATTGATGTTTCCAGAAATAATATCCAGACTTTTCTAGACAAACATTGGAACTGAGTTTGTTACATAGCAGGGGAAAGTGTTAACACAATAAGTTTCTTAACATTAAAACAATGAACAAAAAGCAATTTTTTTACAGTGTAGGAACGATTCAAAATAACTGTCTTAGATGTGCAATGTTACACTTTCTGTCACTCAGGTGACTTATACCAAAAAGAACACCATGGCAAAGTGACCCAATTGTTGCCCATTGTTGGCTGCTTCCTCATGCCTTTTGGGCAAATGTACAGAAGCAAAGGATCTAATAAACACAGAACATTTGTCAAAAATAAGTTAACGGGGGCAGCTAGGTGGCACAGTGAATAGAGTACCAGCCCTGGAGTCAGGAGGACCTGAGTTCAAATCTGGCCTCAGACACTTAACACTTACTAGCTGTGTGACCCTGGGCAAGTCACTTAACCCCAATTGCCTCCAAAAAAAAAGTTAACACCAAAGATAGCACATGTCCTGAGGTGCAATCCCAGGTTACAATTTCAGCATAATGTACTCATGGCAGCCAAACATAAAACCTTATGAAATATTGAGCTGTACCTTAGATATATAACTAGTAACTTTATCATCTTACCTAATTTTGATAAGGTAAAATATAATTTTTACTCCAGTATGTTACCTTTATAGGGAAAAAGGGTGTATGTGTGTGTGCAAATAAATGTGTGTACATATGAATATAAAAATGCCTTTTCAAACATGATAAAGCTTTTGGGCTATAAAGTGTCAAGAAAAGAAAGATTAAAGGAACACCCCCACCCCTAGGTCTTTCCCCACCACCCACATCCACAGAAAAGCCAATGTAATTTCTACTCCCAAGTGTTGATGATTTGTTGAGTCTCCTGATGCCTGGCTTCTTCAACCTGTCATAAAACCCAAGCATGGGGTCAAACCCTCATGTTTGATGGTTCACTTGGCCTGGATTTTAAACATTCCTCCACTTCATGGATAGGAAAACTGAAGCCTAGGTAGCAAAAGAAAAAAAAATTGAAGGTACATTACCCAAGAGTGAGTGAGATGAGCACAGCCATGGAAGGGGGCTGTGGCCAACTCTGGTGCACCTCCTGGGGTACCAACTCCCCTCCTTTTCCCAGGGCCTGAATCTGCCTCCAGTTGCCCCTTGGCTGAGCCCAGCAGCCCCAGGAGCAACCCTTGCAACAACCTTGGCCACCCCAAGCACAACTACAGATGCCCCTATAGCCTCATCTCCAGCCTCAACCTCCCAGGAGCCCCATTCTCCACCACCTCCTCTGCCACTTGTGCCTGTTGCCTGAGCCAACCTACTGCCTGTGAAAGGCCTTAGATTAAAAAGGCCGAGGGCTGCCCCTGCATCCTGGGCCATTTCCAGTCCTCCTTATGTATAACTTTTTTCCCATGTATATCTTGCCACTGTACCCAGATAGCCCCAGAGGAGAAAGTGAGGTTTGTGACTTTTCAGAGTCTTCCCTCACTTAAATACAATTCACTGCAATTTATGACATCACCTCCCGATGTCATAGTCCTCTTTGAGAATGAAGCACAAACAACAACATCCATTGATACACCAATAGACTCCTCCCAACACTTCCAGGCTTCCTAAGAGACGCAGGCTCTCCCCAAGTCTCCTCTACAGCCCCAGGCACCCCTTCCCCCAACCCCAGCAGCAACCTCAGCCCCAGCCCCCCCCTCCCAGACCAGAGGCCCTATCCTCAGTATTTTATTCAAAATACTAAAGGGTTAATTGGAGAAGACTTTAAAGGGCCTCCATTTCTCTTTGTAAATCACTGCATTGCTAAGACACATTTGAGCAGGCAATTTTCAATAAAATGCATCTACTCAAAAGATACCAAAGTCTGGTTACAGTCTGCTGCAGCAGATGGGGTTTTGGTTCGGATTCAAGAAGCACAATAAAGCCACATTAACTTTGGTAACTTAAGATATTTTATTATAAAATAGGAAAGAAGCAATTATATTTAGAGCATATCAACCATAGACAGAAAACACTAACTTACAAACCAACAACAATTAAAGAAACAGAAAATAAAGACAACATCAACAAATCAGACAGCACCAACTCCTGATCACAAAGCTGGGGAACTCCGGATTCAGCTTGTCAGGGTCCCATTCGGGAAGATCCCAGGCACAGTGTCCTTCCTATGGGTGAGATTCCAAAGACCTGCCTTTGAGAAGGGGAAATTATAGATCTCAGAACAAAGAAGGTGAATTGCCAAGTCCTACACAAGCTCAGCAGAGGTGGCAAGGAACCATGAAGCCTGATCAGGGCCTTATCTCCTTGTCCTTATTTGGGCATGCATTTCAAGGATTCTGCCAAGAGGCATGAGTTTTAGGCATTAGCACTCAATGAGATATGGGTCTAGCCAACACCCATGTTTCATCGAGATTGACTGCCATTTCCTTCCTCTTTCAATTTTCACGTACTGAGTGAGCTTGTACAGACACTTAATATTCATGGGCCTTTAAGGAGATTTCAGGTGGAACTGTGGAGGAACCATTCACATCTTATTTATTCAGCATGTTACAATAGAGGTAGGTCTTAGAAGATGGAATGTCAGGACTTGTAGAGACCTGAGAACACACAGAGAATGCCTAGGCTGGGAGTTGCCATGGAGAAGAGAATTCTGGGAGGGCACCTGAATGGAAGGCTATCAGAGGGAAAAGGGCCCTTGCACCAGGGAAGTAAGAGAGACCTCTAATATCACAAAAGAAGATGGAAAAGCTCCTGTTATCCTCATCAGAAAGCAGTCAGCTGGCTGCCACTATCACTTCTCATGGTAGAGGAGAGAAAGGGAGGGTCATAAAGCTCCAGGGAATGGCCCAGGATCATAAACCTAGTCTGTGTAAGAGGGTGGGTGTAAATGCAGCCCTTTCTGACCCTAGGGCCAGGGCTCTAAGTCCTGAGACACTGATGTCTCTTTCCTCAGGGCTGGGGGAAGGCTTTGGAGGGGGAGTGTGCTAGAAATGAAAAAAAAAATATATATATATATAATATACATACATATATGTGTGTATATGTATATATATATATAGTGAATTTTGATATTTTGAAAAATATTTTTTAATTAACTGAATGTATAGGCAGGAATAGTATCATTTTAAAAAACTAATGAAATTAGGATACAATAAGCAGAATTTATTAAAAAATTAATAACATACAGGTGATATGGTCAAACCTCAGAAATGGAAAGAGGACACCCCAGAGAAAAGCCAAAAGGTCTGGATTACCTATCAGTCTACCAGTGGCAAAAGTGAAAACTCTAAAAACTCCCAGACAGTGACTTGAAATCAGGGAAATCCAGTATTGATATTTCTTTTCTGGACAGGGAATTCAGGGTATTGATCTTATTACAAAAGGCTTCATTTGACAACATTGGAAAGGGCATGTGTCTGTGCTTTAAATCACTGTATTGCTAAGAACCACAAGCAGAGATTTGACTAGAAAATACAAAGATATCAGAGTCACCAAATTGTAGTTAGTCACAAGAGGGTGGGACCCTAGACCAGGCCTGGAGAGACTGTCAGAGTCAACAGGGTATTGAAATACATGAATGTCAATACCAGAAGGGCCCTTTCAACTATAAAAGATTAGAATTCATAGTGGCCTTTTAACCCAGTGAATTTTGGGGATGGCAGAATACTCATGACATACTTAATAGGTAGCAGCTGTGAAGGACTTTAAGGTTGGCAAAACATTTTGAAGTGTTAGCTCATTTGATCCTCACTGCAACCAGCTGAGTCAATTGCTGTTATCACTCATCCCTTTAGAGCAGAAGACAGTGAAGTACAGGAAGCTCAAAAAATGGCCCAGGGTCACAAATATGGCTCAGGGTCACAAATATGGCTATAGATATATAAGGTATGACTGGAATGCAGCTCTTTCTGACTCTAGCTCAGGGGTCTAATTCTAGAGGCACAAGAGGGAAGTGGGAAGATCTGTGAAGAGTCCTAGAAAACCACAAATCACTGAGCGGAAGCACATTGTTTCAAGTTTTATTTCTTGAGTCAATTTTATGAATGTCTAGGGAGGCATATGATAATTTTAAATACAACACTATGTTTAATTATAATAGGCAGCATTTTTAAAATAAAAAGGTATATTGACATTGTGAAACTCTTCTAAATTAAAACATGGGTTTAGAAATACCAAAATGATAAAAGGCCTGTAACATATGTGGATTTGTCCACTTCAAATGGAAGACTGATAAAAATTCCATTCAGTGCCTTCATCAATTACCCCATGAAATGATATTTCTATATTTATCCATGGATGAGGAGTGTTGGTTTTATTCTAAAAATTAAAAGGTATATTGAAGAGCATTTGAAATGACCTTCATTTGTCTTTGGAAACCAGTTCATTGCTAACGCATATGAAGGAGTTAATTCTTAATACAAAACATGTATTTTAAAGATACCAAAATCCATCATGTCACAAGAGGGTGAGCCCTTAGAATGTCAGGACTTAGTACATGGAATGCCAGGGCTTGTAGAAGCCTGAGGACAAACAGAATGCCTAGGCTAAGAGTTGTCATAGAGAAGAGACTGTCAGAGCTGGGAGGGCACTAAAATGGAGGGCTATCAGAAATAGAAGAGTCCTCACAACAGGGGAATAAAAGTGACAACATCACAGAATGTTAATGATAGAATGGCTCTCATTATATAGAGTGTAACTACTCTTTATAAAGTGTTTGATGGTTCTATTTGAGGCTGCAGAAGCACCATGGAGCAGGGAAGCCAATCATGTTCATCCTTCATTCTTGGAAAGGAGCACTCATATCCCCCTGTCCCAGCCTCATGTAGCTCAGGCTGCATTGTGCTCACTCCAAGCTCTGTTGCCTCCCTCCTTTTACTCCCTGATCCTCTACTGGGACATCATCAACCTGGATGAGATATTCTGACATTTAGAAGATCTGGGGGGCAGCTAGGTGGTGCAGTGGATAAAGCACTGGCCCTGGATTCAGGAGGACCTGAGTTCAAATCTGGCCTCAGACACCTGACACTTAACTAGCTGTGTGACCCTGGGCAAGTCACTTAACCCTCATTGCCCTGCAAAAAAAAAAAAGAAAAGGATCTGGGAGATAGCAATCTGGCTGGGTCTAGAACTGGAGGGGAAGTCAATCGGTAAGACAGAGGGTACCAGTCATAATTCACTCATCAGTGAAAATGCCTCTGCTGAAAGTCCACAGAGTGAAGGAACAGATGCTGCTGGAATCACTGGAGTTGACATAGTAAAATAATAAAACCGTAATCTGTAAGTAATGTGTTTCATAAAAGAATCCTACAAAAAGGACATCAAAGACTACAAGAAATCAATCAAAGGCAGATAAAATAAATACTATTATGGTGGGAACTAAAGAACAAATCAAACATGTCCTTTCTAATGAAAAAAAAACTATCAGTTTTTCATAGGCAGAAACATGAATCCAGATGACATGGTGGCTCTGTCCCTCTCTGTGTAGCATTTTTACTAAGTGTGATAGGAAGTCCATGCAGATTGGTTGAGGAATGTGGCCGAGTCCCTGGCAGGTCTGGGAAACCCAGAACCCTTTTGGGATCAGAACATTTCAGTTTCTAGCACTTGGGGAGGGGGTAGGAGGTTCACTCTCTCAGTCTCCTCTTCTCTCCCTCCTCCTCTTAGCAAAGTAGGACCTTGTGAACGAGATAGGACCAGAGGACATGGACTTCTCATCAATATCCCAGCAGTGTCCCAGCAGGCAGCAGTGAGTGTCTGCATCAGGAGGAGAGGCAGGTTCCACACAAGGAGGACAAGCAGAGGTAAGGCTCTACAAGGAGCCCAGCAGGAGAGCCAAGCCCTAAGTGAGGAGAATATCTTGAGGACTCCAGCAAAAGGTCTTCAAGGAACTGGCTGTTAACCCTTTGCCACCTGGGTTCTCTACTCTTGGGCCCACTTTGTCTTGGACTCTGTGTGACCTAGAGGTGACTCTGGGAATGTGAGTTTGTTTTGTGCTAATTCTACCTCTGCATTAAATACACATTCCTGAACATTAAGATGAACGTGTGGAGACAGCTAGGTACTGAAGTGGATAAAGCACCAGTCCTGGATTCAGAAGGACCTTAATTCAAATTGGGCCACAGACACACTTGACACTTACTAGCTGTGTGACCTTGGGCAAGTAATTTAATCCTCATTGCCCTGCAAAAAAAAAAAGAAAGAAAAAAGGAAAAAAGAAAAGATGAACAGATTAGCTAAATGATATCACTTGATGTTCATGGGAAAATGCACTAGTGGAAGCTCATGAGTTATGGCAGTGCCCCAAGTCCTTAGGCTTCTTGCATTGAACATTGAAGGGGAGACAAAAAAAGGACCTTCCCTGTCGTGAGTGGGGGTTGGGCTAACAGCTTCAACTCATCTATAAGTCACATTTGGTCTTTATTTTTAAGCTGAGGAAACTGAGGTCCAGAAAAGTCCATCTGATTCCTAAGCTGATAAGTGCCTGAAATGGAATTTGAATCCAAGTGTTTAGGGCAAACTGCCTCAGTTTACCCAAATAACTTGAGGAGACCACCAAGTCAAGTAGAGACAGATTTATTACATTCCTGCAAGAATGGGCAAACTCAACTGAGTTGCAATAACTAATACATGCCTTGAGTTTTTATAGTAATGTTGGTGGGAGGGAAGTCCCCATGCACCCTAGGTGAGCTCACAATCTAACATCCAATCCTGTCTCACCCAGGGTGTGTGCTTAGCTCGTGATCAATGTATGGAGACATGCATACGTGTTCCAGGAACAAGGGGGAAAAAGGGAGGGGGAACAAGGTCAAACCGAAGGAAGAGAGAAGGCAGGTGGACAGTCAGATGTCTCAGATCTCACAGTTCCCACTGACTCCCCCCTCCCCTCTCCCCTCTCCCCTCTCCCGGCCCCTATCTCTAAAGATATTCAACTTGAATAACAGGAAGAGTCGCTCAGGTGTTTCAGCATTGTTTTGTAGTCGTGTTAATTTTAGAAGGATGACAGACTTAAAATTTATCTTCGGCTATGTTGGGAAATCAAAGAGATAGAATAAAGAATAAAAGAATAATCCATTGTTGGGACCCTAGGGTCAAGGGGATTCTGCTCTGAGAAAAAGAAACATGTCACTTAACATCCAGTCTCAACTTAATTGCCACATCCTGTGCCTTGTCCTTTCTTCTTGAGTCCCGAGTATTGAATCAGTGGTCAAATCCCCCGACCCACTTAACAGGGACTGGGGTTCTGACATATGATGGATTCCAGATAAAACTAAGATGTAGCTGACAAGTGGGGAGACTGAGCAGAAATAAAAATACTGTTAATTGGCAATAAAACTTAAAGGAGACAGTGAGAATTTGACAAGCAATAAACTTTTAAACTAACTATACTGGGGTGGGGCTGGGTATCTTTCAGACCCCATCCTCAGAGTTGAATCTGACTCAAATCCATAATCATCTCAAAGACAAGTTTCTTCAGACTTCATATCCACATTTATCACTCTTTCAACTATAGCATACTATTCCTTTCCTTTCCATTAATTTTTTTTTAATATCAGACATTTAGCTATATTTCCCTACTCACTTCAACTGTCATAATAATTTTATAGAGTTACTTAGGCATGGTGGCCCATGGTAATCCTTGCTGCAGAGGAAGTTAAGGCTAGTAGACCACTTGATTTCAAAACTTCTGAACTACAGTGAGCTCCAGCAATCCAATCTCTCTCTGAACAGAGACTAAACTTTAAAAAAATAATTATATGAATGTCTTTTTTTAATGACCAAAATATCTCCCTATAACGCTTCTCCTTCCCCCTCCATGGAAGACATCCCATAAAACAATATTTTTAAAATATTTAAAATATAATACTGCATAAAGGGAGAAACAGTAATTGCTCATGAGTAGGTTCACCCAATTTAACAAAAAAGATAATACTCCCTAAATTAATTTACTTAGTGTTGTACCAATCATATTACCAAAGGAATATTTTATGGACCTAGGAAAAATGATAATAACCTTCATATGGAAAAACAAAAGTCAAGAATATCAAGTTTATTTATTTATTTATTTGAAAAACATAGAATCACTTCATTTGTCCCAAAAACAAGCAGTATGAAACATGGGGAGACCCCTTCCAAAGAAAGAACTCTCAAAGGTTCTCCTTTTTTGTGACAGTATTTAAACAGTATTTAAACTTTTTTTTTCTTTCACTGGTTATAGGTTAACATCAATTTCATGAGCATGATAAGAATCAGCCTAAAGAAAATACTATAATAGGCAAAGGAAACTGGAAGGGGTTATCAAGGACAAGGATGCCTAGACATTTGATAAGGAGAACAATAGTATCTATTTACTCTCTTGGGGAAAGAAGTTAGTGAATAGTGTAACGATTGGAATGATGCCCCCTGCTGGAGACTTACTGTAGAAGAATTCCGCCCATGAAGTGAAGGTCTTTGAGGGCAAGACCAGGAGTCTTTTCTTTGGTGTCAGGAAGTGACGCTGGCGCTCGGTCTCACTCTCTTTCCTGAGGACGCTGGTGGAGAGGGGAGCTAGAAATGCGCTCTCCCTTTAATAGATAGGAATCTAGGCCTTTCTCTCTCTCTTTACCAAATTTTTATTTTCCTTAATAAATGCTTAAAAGTCTAATTCTTGCTAGAGCTTATAATTTATTGGTGACCACTCATTAAATATTTTAGACAGTTTAGCTAGAATTTTAGCCCTTAACAATATGGACTTATCTTCTAAATATCTGGGTTCAGTTTGAAGTTTAGTCAAAGGGCATTTTGTTCCTGTGAATCCAGGGTTTCATAAAATTTGTTTGGATAATATGGTAGTCCCATCAAACTCATACATTCTTATTAACAATCCCACCTGTTGGTCAAGGGGTCAGTGTCACTGACCCCCATAGACCAAAGAGCTCCTGTTTGGAACATAACTTTTGCAGTAACAGCATTTGATAATTCCAGTGCCAGTAGGATGCTTCCATGGACACGAAGAAAGAAAAGGAGAATGAGGAGCAGGAGGGTTATGGCACCAAACAGGAGAGAGGGAATGATACTCCCCAGTCCTCCAGGGAGGAAAGAGAAGAAATCATAGGCCTTTGTGCCCTGTGTCTTTAGCCTAAAGGCCTGCTCACACAGTCAGTGGCTATTATCATCTATTTTTTTGGGATGGGCTTACATAAAAACAACACTCCTCAATAAGAGAAGCACAGACTCCCCTTCAGCTCTGGAGCACTGTCTCAGCAAGGGAGTCACGTTGCTCCTTAATGTCCATGATTTTCTCTTCCAGGCTGTATGAGAGCTCAAGGGAAAGATGCTCAAAGAGCTGTGAGTGTTGAACCAGGGCAGCAGTAGAAGCAGCTCTGCACCTGGTTCTTCCTCAGAAGGCAGACAGAGGCATAGGTAGAGGCAAAAGAGGGTATTTGGAAAGGTGAAGAGGCAGGGAGATAAGAAAATTATAGAAAGGCCTGTAATTACTGGAAAATCTGGAAAAGTCATAGAGGCTCACTGTGACACATGAGGGATCTCTGTCACACAGGTACTGATCCAGATATCAAAGTGGGATGGTCAGACTTCTGTCTGAGTCAGTAGGTATACAGAGCTAGCAGGATGACAGGTACAGGTGGGTTACAACCTATTGAACTAGGGGTCTGACCCGATGTGGGGTAACATGAGAGAGACAGAGCATTGTCAAATGGAGGGAAGAGCTGGCTGTGAAGAAGGCCCCCAAAAATAAAACACCAGATACCAAAACCAATCCTACCTGTAGAAGAAATAAATAGTAAAAATCATAGAGTAACCTCAAATAGAGTGACAAAAATCATAGAGTGACCTCACAAGGTGGATAGGGCAAAGAAAGTGAGGGTAAAGGGACAGAGCTCTTGGGAGTCAGCATATACCCAGCCTTTGTCCAGAGTCTTGGCAATGCAGTCTCCTCTAGATATTGGCTACTTAACCTCCTTGGTATCCCAGGATAAGTTGTCTGCAGCAACTGTCCTTTGCTGAGGGCATAGAGCCAAAGATGTTCACTGGCCTGGGCAGTCCAAACCAGTTCAGCAGCCCTTTTAGAAGTGTCAGATATGTATCCAGACTCAGTTCCCAGGAGTAGTGGTTATCATCAGCACTACATGATGTAGTCTTGTCCACTTGGGCTTAAGAGAGTCTTTATGGACATGTCATTGCCTACAGACCCCATCATCTAGTTCAATTATTGTCTCTACTGGCGATCACTAGGAATCAAGACGATTGATTGCATTTGAGAATCTCACATAGATAGTGATTATGAGACAATTCACTTAAACCCCTAGAAAAAGATTGACATATACACATACATCCCTCCTAAGAGAATAACACATTCACTTCTTTAATCAAAATTAATCTTTTAAGAGTGGTAGACTTTGTTAACATTAACTTGCTTAAAAATGTAGATAATTTCAACATGTAAAAACATTCACAAATTATAGACAATAAACTTAAATGGAATGCACTCTATAAGTAAGTAGGCTTGAAATTTTAACTCCCATTTCACCACAGAAAATCCCTTGTACAGATTTGATAAGAATTTTATTACTAGATGGTCCTAAGAATATTTATAGATTTACAAAGGAGATTTTACAAGGAATTTTCTCTTTATAATCACGAATTTTCATATGTATAAGTGTACATAATACATGTATGTACACTTGATTAAAATAATTAACTCCAAATAGCTTAGTTAACAATATAATTTCTAAGTTACAGTACTTCAAAACATGAGGTTAGCAGACCAATAGCTTCCTAACCCATTCATTCTCTTTTTAAGAGTACTTTTTTTCCCCCAAACAACATCTATATTAGAAGGGAAATTGCATTTTTAACAGAGCTGATACAATTGTTTTCCAAATTATACACTCTAACAAACTTTAGGAACATAATACCTTAAAACAAGATTAGGATTTTTTTTTGGCAAGCTTATTATCAGTTTATTAATCTCTACCATTAAGGAATTGACAAAAGAGTTCCCTAGTCTCTCATGGTCCAAAGAGACCATATGGCTACTTTTTCAGGTTTTTAGCCCTTTTTGATAAGAGGTATATCATTATATAGCAATCAAAGCTAATTTTTTCACATAATAAAAGGTGGATTACATCAGGTTAGAAGGACTGAAATTCCTATTCTTTTTATTCAGGACAATATCTCTGCATATGGCAATTAATTAAAAGAATTTGAACCCCACACAAACTGAGACAGCATGCTTGCTGCTATCTCTGTGTGGTCTTGGGGACAGGAAGTCTTGCTGACAGCATTTAACACAAAGGGGGATCTGAAATTCCCCATGATATTGGTCATTAATAATTATTTCTCACAGTACATATATACAAGTTATTACAAATATATCCATTATATATTATATATGCAATATATGCAAATGATGCCAGCCTCACGTGTGTGTATTTTAGAATCAGACATTATTTGTAATGTCCTCCAATTCTGCAAAAAAAAAAGGAAAGAAGGCTTTTCATATCTTCTTTTTGAGTTCAAGCTTGATTACTGTACTTTTACTGAATTCTATTTCTATTGAATTATTGCTGTTGGTGTTAGTGTATTCTTCGTGTATGTGGGTTTTTTTCTCAGTTCTGCATTGGTTTATATGTCTCCCTAGTCTTCTCTATATGCATCAAATGGATATGCATAAGGGAATTATGCAAGAAAAGTGACTAAATTGGGGCAGCTAGGTGGTCCAGTGGATAAAGCACTAGCCCTGGATTCAGGAGGACCCAAGCTCAAATCCAGCCTCAGACACTTGACACTAGCTGTGTGACCCTGGGCAAGTCACTTAACCCTCATTGCCCCCCCTCCCCAAATAAAGTGACCAAATTGTTCATATCTTTTAACTCAGAGATTCCAACTGCTAGGCTGATAGCCCAATGAGTTCAATGACAAAAAGTCCTAAATATATAAAAATATTTGTAGTACAAAATTTACAAAAGCAAAGAATTAGAAATAAAGTAGATGTCCATTAATTGAGGAATGGCCAAACAAAACATAGTGTATGAATCCAAAAGGATATTGCTATGTTTCATGAAATGTATATGATGAATATAGAAAAGCATGGGATAACTTAAACTAATGCAAAATGAGGCAAGCAGAAGTTGCATTAAAAAAAAACTTTTTGATGTTAAAAAAGGGAAATGATATATTTTAAAATCAGACATCTACATAATTAATCTCCATTTCCTAATGACACTTAATTAATGTAAATCAAATACCACAATAAAATCAAAAGAGCCTAGAAACTGTTTCCACCAGGAAGTATTTGATCTTCTTGCTGAGGAGTAAGATCTATTGATAAAAAAATTACACTGATTTACAATATTTGCTGTTTTGTAAAATCTTAGAGCACAGTGGAATATCATAATCATGAGAGAATAGGAACAACTCATGGATAAGAAATGAAATTTACAAAAAGCATGGCAAAAGACCCAATTAAGCCAGACCATCTAAAAGACATGGAAAGAAGACAATGAACAACCCCTCCCCAAGTGTAAAAGGTCTATTAATATTTGTATATTCTCTATCAATAACATTGGTATCAGTATATCTGAACTCCAATTTCAGTCCTTGCTGGACTGCTTGAAGAAATAGAAGTGTAACTAAAGACAACAAAGATGAGAGGATGAGCTGAGCAAAACTTAGTATATACAAAGAGGGAAGAGACCTTCTTTTGAGGACATTAAAGGGTCAGTTCCCAATATAGCTGAAGTAAGGAAGAATACCAAGTACTTGGAAGAAGTCAGATAAATTATTGGTATCCAAAACAAAAATAATAAAAAAAAAGATAGGGAACATTTCAATAACATATGTACCCACTTTTACATATGCCTAATTTTTGCATCTCTAGAAAAATCATTCTGGGAATAACGTGTTCAAATTATTGAAGAAGGTAAAAGATAGTAGCATACAATATTTTGTCAAAGAATCCTTTCCATCAGACCAAATATTATTATCCATCTTTATAATCACACAGTCATAATGTTTCATATCCCAGGGCATCTCATAAAATACAGTCCTTTCTATGTATCTTAGAGCTATAAAAAGCCTTAGATACCATCTTGGACATCCCTTTTTTTAAGATAAAGAAATGAAGAGGCCCAAGGTAGATACGTGACTTATTATAGACTACTCAGTAAGTTAGTGTCAGTGTAAGAAGTTGAACTCAAGCCTCCTTACTCCTAATCCAGTACCCTTTCCACTATAATGTACATCCTAATTTTCTCTGCACCTTTATATAAGCAAAGCATTACCTTTCTTTGATTTTTAGCAATGTTTTCTGAACTGTTGTTAGATTCATGTCTTGAAACATCTATTTCTTGCCCAATTATTTTGACTCTCATTACTCAGAAATAGCATGTCATTCTTTAAATGGATATTAAATTGTTAATTCTCACACATCTGTATATTCTTCAAATAAATGAGTAATTCTGTAGGGCAAGGTTAGAATGCAACTGACGGTTTAAGATGACAGGATAAATTTTTAGGAAAGAATGATGAGATAGAATTTCCTTTTATGGTATGATCACTAATTAATCAACAAAGCCACAATCTTTGATTTTCAATCACATTTCTTGAATGTCCATATTGTAAAATGTGGCATGCCTAAATTAAAAAGTCGTGCATAGGGGCAGCTAGGTGGCGCTGCAGTGGATAGAGCACCAGCCCTGGAGTCAGGAGGACCTGAGTTCAAATCTGGCCTCAGACACTTAACATTTACTAACTCTGTGACCCTGGGCAAGTCACTTAACCCCAATTGGTTACTAAAAAAAAAAAGAAAGAAAGAAGTGGTGCATAGCATAGGAGCTAGAAATTTGGCCTTGAATCCACAAAGTTCTGTGTTCAAGTTTTGCTTCTTATACATACTATCTATATTGCATTAGACAAGTCACTTAACTTCTCATTCTTCTAGCTAATTCTCTAAGAAGGCAGATGTGATGAATGAAAAACCTAAGAGACAGAGTTTCTAGGTAATTATGATAAACTTATTAACTAAGCTAACTAGTAATCAATAAATTGATGGTCAGTGGTTTCTCTTGGGAAATCAAACTCCCCCATGGAGACACGGAATGCTTTAAAGACTTTTGTAAAAGGGAATGCCTAAATAAGGAAAAAACTGAGAAAAAGCCTTAATCCTAATTTAATAATTGGCTATTACTATAATAGTGGAATAATGATTTCTCTCACAAAGAAGTTCCTACCTTGCATTTCTAAGTGGAGATTCCTCATCAGGGATTTCCAAATACCAATGAAATGACAGATGTAATCTTTTTTCCCTATACTTAAATTGATTCTAGCTTTTCCCACTATTTTATAAGTCAGAGATAGGTCATAGGAAAAGAAAAGGGAGAAATGCTGACATTTAAAACAAAATTAAAATCTATTTTTACTCATGCTCTCCTGCACTGAGTTTTCAGTGCCCAAAGTTGAAGAGTTAACAAACTTCAATACAGCCTTGAAAACAAGAAAAAATGACCTTTCTACCAATTAAATAACTATTCATTCCACTTCGTGATGCCCTCAGTTTGAAGTAGGGGGCAAGTTTGACTTGGGTAAATGTAAAAAAAATGCAGTTGTAACACACAGCATTGCAGTTGTACAGTAGAGATTTTCAGCTTTCTCTATAGGATAGAAATTCCTGAAGATGTGTACTGTGAACTAAAGGTAGGAAAATGAAACGATAATGGTAGAAGGAAATGACTGATTATCTAATACACAAAGAAGGCACACACATAGAGGAACCCAGAACATATGTGACACATGTCAATATAAGCAAAGATAGACTAGTTATAAACTCTAGTCCTCCTATGTAACTGCTCTGTCTTTTTTCTCGGTCTTTGTCTCTGTCTCTTTCTCTGTCTCTCCCTGTTGGTCTTTTTGTCTCTGTCTCTCTGTTCTGTCTCTGTCTGTATATATCTCCCTGACTTTCTTATCCTCTGTCTCTGTCTCTGTCTCTGTCTCTGTCCCTGTCTCTGTCTCTGTCTCTGTCTCTTCCTCCTCTCCTCTCCTCTCTCTCTCTCTCTTCCTCCTCCTCCTCCTTCTCTCTCTCTCTCTCTCTCTCTCTCTCTCTCTCTCTCTCTCTCTCTCTCTCTCTCTCTCTCTCTCTCTCTCTCCCCCCCCCCCCCAACGCCCAGGTATTAGAGGGAAGTAAAGACCTTCCAAAATATTCAAAAGGTATAGAGTTAGGTGGAAAATGGTAATTCTCTGAGCTAGAAGATTGAAGTATTCTATAGGGCAAAGTCAGGGTCAATTTACTAAATTAATCATGTCTATATGTGTCCCCAAAGTCCCTGAGACATGGAAAAATGCTTCATGGGAATGATGTTCTAAAATTTAAACAAAATCTCTTGAATGAGATTTTGCTATTAGGCAATTGCACTGGAGGACAGAAGACTAGGTCAGGAGAGCTAGGGATGAGATTTGGATTCATGTTCAAGAGGAGTAAGTATAGTGATGACAGGCTTATGGTGGGCAATTATAAACTTATGATCTGACAGTTGGAGAGATAAGGGACACTCCAACAGCCACCTTGACTTGAGATTAAAACTGGGGATGGGGGTTAGAGGAAGGGGTAGATGTTGCTATAGCTCTTCTCACAACTTACTCAAATTCTTGAATTTGGGTGAGTGGCTGAAATGGAGTGAAGCAGTGGACTGTCTTTCTTGAGAGCTGGAAAATAATGATTTAATTCCCTTTTTCTCTCCTACTTCTGCCTGCAACTGACAAATATTTTCTACATAGTTTCTCTACCTTAGTGTTCTTAATTCCTTTCCCCCATATAAAATAAATACATCACAATGGCTATATGATTTTTATTTGCTATTAATTCTATACAGAAGCTTTCCATTGGTGCATATCAATCCTCGGGGTCCCTTAGGAATGTGAGAGACAGACTTGTAGTATATACATCTAAATAGCAGAAAGGTTTGAACCTCATTCTACTAGGGTTTTATTGTAGCTTGAAGAGTCTGATCTGTAATTGTGTAAGAATCACAGGGCTTTGGTTTTATTAATAACTCTTATAAGTTCTTTAATAGCACAGGAGAGTAACCAAATAACTCAGGACCAATCTTAGATTATTTATTGTCATGAGTAAATTAATTCAGGCTATGAGAAGAGGCAGGTGCATCAGGAATTTTACTCCCTACTATTTTAAATCCCTTATCAAGTTAAAACTTTCCCCCTTCCACTACCCCCACCTTACCCCCCACCAATAAGAAGCCAAGCAAAAGTATAGACAACAGAAACTTCATAACAAAAGAGAAGAGAATAACATCTTTCCACAAAATTCCAAAAAGGGGAGCCAGAGGAGTGAGCACTCCTTCCTCTTATTCCTTTATATTGTCAATTCTTGATCTATAGTAACATCTACTCATTTCACATGTAAATATATTTGGCCTTATATCCATTATAATTATCCAGGTACCTTTCTATTGGTATGGGTAGCATGGTGAAGACCCTAGATTATAATTTTCTAGGTTGCTCTAGAAAAACTTGTTGAATTTGGTAGACTCGAGTGAATGTGGAGGAAGAACAGTAGAATTGGAGGCAGGGCTTAATGATGAGTAAAAAGAGTAAGACAAGTACATTTTAAAAGAATTTGTTAGACTGGATTTGGAGAAAAGAGTGCTAATTTCTCTTGGCCTCATGGTATAATAGATGTAGACTGTTAAATTTGGAGCCAAGAGAACTAGTATAAAATCTCCTTCTCACACACTTATTAGCTATGTGATCCTGGGCAAATCATTTAACCTCTGTGATCCTCAATTTCCTGGTGTATAGAATGGGTATAATAATAACATTTAGAAGAACTGTTGTGAGGATATAATGGGTTAATGTATGTAATTTGTAAGTCTACATAAATGGGAGTTATTCTCATTATTTACTATATGATGGAGATAATTTAAAGATGGAAAAGACCTTAGAAGTCATAGCCCAACCAACTCATTTCACAAAATAAGAAATTGAGGCCTAAAGTGGTAAAATGTTTTTCTCAAAGTTACCTAGGAAATAAATAAGAATGAGAATTCAAATCCATGTCATCCATTGCCAAATGCAATGTTTCATTGTTTAGGTAGTTAGATTCTGAAGGCTTTGTCACATTGAGTTTTTTAGTTATCTTACTATGAGTAATTGTCAAAGAATTCAGTAAAAATTGAGCTTTGATTGGATGAACAGTATAGTGAAACCCTCTTCTAAAGGCTTTGCTGAATCAACCATATCCATAGGGTTTCTTTTCTGTGAATTCCTTGTTGTACTACAAAGGATAAGGCTGAAGGCAAAGTATAAAATTGATACCGCTTTTAGTTCTAAGGTATGGTGTTGTTTTTTTTAAGGCTAACTCTCAATTACCTGGATTCACACTCAAGTATAAACCTGTGCTACAATGGTCTTCCATTATGAGAAGTTTCTTGAGACCATCACTCACAGCCTCAGCTCCGAACAGGTAACGGAGATCCATGTAGGCCATGCTTGGTCAAGGAGCTGTTATGGTGACCTTTTCCTCAGTCATTGCTCATTTCTTACCAGGAACTGAATGCCCACTCACAACTGAATGAAAACCCTCCCCCTATTCCCAAAGACACTGGAGCTACCCCAGAACCCTACTCCATTCTGATACTTCAAATACGACCCTCTTCCCAACATTTATTTATTCGGAACTTGGCCTCTAACCTCATTTGCATTAGAAAAGAGGCATCAACTACAAGGATATTTTTTAACTTGAAACAAAATGAATTAATTATCAATCAGGTGCTCTTAATTTAATTACTTGTGCTTTTGCTCTATACCTTACACCGAAGATCATTTATATAGCATTTGCCTTATGCCAAGCACTTTACAATCATGTGCTCTTCATAACCCTGGGAGGTAAGCTCTATTATTATCATCTTTTACAAGAAGTAACTGAGACAGATGGAACTTTCTTGAGGTCATACAGCTAGTAGATTTTCTTAATGCCAAATCTTTTTAATGTCGGCATCTCCTTATAACTCCCCTTCAGTGTACTACACACAACCCTAAGGGCTTGGGGCACTGTCATAACTCATGATCTTCCACTACTGCCTTCCCCCATTAACATCAGCTGGTATTATTTAGCCTACCTGATCTTCTTAATGTTCAGGAATGTGTATTTAATGCAGAAGGTGAATTGGCACAAAACAAACTCCAACCCCCAGAGTCACCATCTAGTAAACACAGAGTCTACGAGAAAGTGGGCTCAAGAGTAGGGAAAACAGGTTGCAAAGAGTTAACACCCAGTTCCTTGAAGTCCTTTTTATGGAGTCCTCAAGATAGTCTCCTTATTTAGGGGGTAGCTTTCCTGCTGGGCTCCTTGTAGAGCCTTACCTCTGCTTGTCCTTGTGTGGAATCTGCCCTGTCCTCCTGATGCAGACACTCACTGCTGCCTGCTGGGACACTGCAAGGACAGTGATGAAAAGTCCAAATCCTCTGGTCCTATCTACTTCACAAGGTCACACTTTGCTAAGAGGAGGAAGAAGAGGAGAGGACACTGAGGGGATGCACCTCCTTCCCCCTCCCCAAGTGGTTCCTTATAGAATTCAATATCCCCCTACTTCTTTTTTTGTTTGTTTGTTTTTTTTTGTTTTTTGTTTTTTTTTTTAGTGAGGCAATTGGAGTTAAGTGACCTGCCCAGAGCCACACAGCCAGTAAGTGTTAAGTGTCTGAGGCTGGATCCGAACTCAGGTACCCCCGACTCCAGGGCCGGCGCTCCATCCACTGCGGCATCCAGCTGCCCCATCCCCCTACTTCTTAATTGTGTCCATTCTGATAGCTAGTGAACTGCACTTAGCTGGGGCAGGGGGGAGATTCCTGGTCTTTTCCAAGAATGAAGGATGAACAACTTGTTTGGCTTCCCTGCTCTGTGGTGCTTTTTCATTCTCACTTAAAACCTTCAAACCCTTTATAAAGGCTAACTATACTCTATATGATGAGAGCCATTCTATAGCTAACATTCTGTGATGGTAAATGTCACTCTTACTTTCCCTGTTTTAAGGACTCTTCTATTTTTGATAGAACTCCATTCAGGTGCCCTCCCAGCCCTGACAATCTCTTCTCCTTGGCAACGCCTAGCCTAGGCATTCTCTGTGTGTTCTCAGGCCTCAACAGGCCTTGACATTCCATGTTCTAAGGCCTCAGCCTCTTATCACATGCTAGATTTTGGTGTCTTTGATATAAATGTGTTGTGATGAGAATTAACTTCTTCATATGTCTTAGCAATGAACTGTTTTCCAAAGATGAATGGGGGCCATTTCAAATGCTCTTCAACTCACCTTTTAATTTTTAGAATAAAATCAACACTCCCCATTCATGCTCAAGAATAGAAATATCATTTCCTGGGGTACTTGATGAAGGCACTGAGTAGATTTTTTTATGAATCCTCAATTTAAAGTGGTAAAATCCACATATGTTGCAGTCCTTTATCATTTTGGTGTTTCTAAACCCACATTTTAACTCAGAAGATCTTCACGGTACCAATATAACTTTTATTTTTAAAATGCTGCCTATTATAATTAAATTTAGTGTTATATTTAAAAATTATCCTATGCCTCTCTAGTCATTAGAACAATTGACCCAAGAAATAAAATTTTTTAAAATGTGCATCCCTTGAATTTTTTTTGGTTTTCCAGGACCCCTCACAGATCTTCCCATTGGGGTCTCTTGTGTCTATAGATTTAGACCCCTGGGCCAAGAGTTAGAACTAGCTGCATTCCAGTCTTACCATAGCCACCTAACCAGGTTTGTGACCCTGGGCCAGTTTTTTTTAGTTTCCTGGACCTCACTGTGCTCTGCTCTAAAGGGAAGAATGATAACAACAACTGGCTCAGCAGGTTGGAGTGAGGATCAAGTGAGCTCATAATTCAAAGGGCTCTGCCAACCTTAAAGCCCTTCACAACTGCTACCTATTAGGTATGTCATTAGGCTCCTTCCATCCCTAAAATTCATTGGGCCAAAAGTTCACTATGAGTTCCAATCTTCCACAGCTGAAAGGGCCCTTCTGGTATTGACATCCCTCTGTGTCAATACCCAGTCGACTCTGACAGTCTCTTCTCCTGGGCACTTAACAACCTAGATAAAATCTGTTGACAGGCCTGTTCTAGGGTCCCACCCTCTTGTGACTGGCTACAATTTGGGGGCTTTAGGGTCTATGTATTTTCCTGGCAATTCTCTTGTGGTTCTTAGCAATACTGTGACTTAAAGCACAGGGACATGGGCATGTCAAATTCCAATGTCAAAGGAAGCCTTTTGTAATAAAAATGAACACACTGAATTCACTTCCCAGAAAAGAAATATCAATACTGGACTTATCTGATTTCAAGTTGCTGTCTGGGAATTTTTAGAGTTCTCACATTTGTTCCTGGTAGACTGATAGATATTCCAGACCTTTTACCTTTTCTCTGGGGTTTCTTCTTTCTGTTTCTGATGTTTGACAACATCACCTGTATTTTAATAGTTTTTAAATAAATTTTGCTGATCATATCCCAATTATATTTAGCAATTTTAAAAATGAGTTTCCCTGCCTATACATTGTGTTAATTAAAAGATAAAAAAGTGTTATAATAGCAGAAATCACTGAAATGTTTTTTTTTTAAGTTTTTAGGATTCTCCCCCTCCAAAGCCCTCACCCAGCACTGAGGACAGAGATATCAGTGTCTCAGGACTTAGAGCCCTGGCCCTAAGGTCAGAAAGGGCTGCATTTACATCCACCCTCAGACATAGACTAGGTTTGGGGCCCTGGGCCATTCCCTGGAGCTTTATGACCCTCACTGACCTCTCCTCTAACATGAGGAGTGATAGTGGTAGCCAGCTGACTGCTTTCTGATGAAGATAACAGGAGCTTTTCCATCCTCTTCTGGGATGTTAGAGGTCACTTTGACTTCCCTGGTGTCAGGGCTCTTCTCCCTCTGATAGCCTTCCATTCAGGTGCCCTCCCAGCATTCTCTTCTCCATGGCAACTCCTAGCCTAGGCATTCTCTGTGTGTTCTTAGGTCTCTACAAGCCCTGACATTCCATGTTCTAAGGCCTCCCCCTCCTGTGACATGCCAGGCTTTGGTGTCTTCTGAGTAGATGCATTTTATTGAAAATTACCTTTTTGTGTGTCTTAGCAATGCAGTGGTTTACAAAGATAAATGAAGGCCCTTTCATATCCTCTCTGGTCAACCCTTTACTCTTTTGAATAATCTAAATACTGAAAATAGGGTCTCTGGTCTGGGGGGCCTGGGGCTGAGGTTGCTGCTGGGGTTGGGGGGAAGGGGTGCCTGGGTCTGCAGAGGACACTTGGGTAGATCCTATGTCTCTTGGGGAGCCTGATAGTGCTGGTAGGAGTCTATTGGTGCATCTATGGCTGTTGTTGTTTGTGTTTCTCTAAAAGAGAGCCATGATATTGGGAGGTGATGTCATGACTTACAGTGACTTGTATTCAAGTGAGGGAGGACTGTGCAAAGTCACCAACCTCACTCTCTCCTCTTGGGCCATCTGGGTCCAGGGACAGTATGTACATGGGGAAGACTGGACATGGCCAAGGCTGCAGGTGCAGCCCTTAACCTTTTTAATCTAAGGTCTTTCACAGGCATCAGTTTGGCTTAGGCAACAGGCACAAGTGGCAGAGGAGGTGGTGGAGAATGGGTCACCTGGGAGGTTGAGGCTGGAGATGAGGCTATTTGGAGCATCTGTGTTGGGGGCTGCCTAGGATGCTGCTGAGTCTGTTCCTGGGGCTGCTGGGCTCAGCCTCAGGGCCACTTGAGGCAGGTTTGGGTCCTGGGGAAGGGAGGGGAGTTGACACCCCAGGAGTTGCATGAGGGTTGGCCACAGCCCCCTTCCAGGGCTTTCTTCTCACTCTCCCTTGGGCAATGGATCTTGGACTTCAGTTTGTTCTGCACTGACACCTGGAAAAATGGGCCCTGGGGCATCTTGGGCCTGTGGAAGATCAGCACATGCTCCCTTCCTGGGACAGGGGCAAGTCAGTGACCAGCTTACATGGGTGCTTGGCACAAGCTGTTGGTCAGAGAACATCACCTGGGGCATCTTCTTCACTGGGAGCTGCTTTCTCCCTGGCTCTCCCCAGCAGTATGGCTGATTTTGGAGGGGTTCATGATGGACAAACCCCTCTTATGCAATAAAGAAATAAAGTACCCCGCCTCACATTACAGGAGATAAAACCAAGCCTGAGAGAAAGGACAGGGAATATTCGGTCCCAGATCATAACATGAACTTTGGCAGACTTCCTGAGATAGTAGAGGATAGAAGGGGCTAGCCTGCTATGGGGTCATGAAGAGTCATACTGGACTGAACAATGCAACACCAATGTGGATAGCTTTAATAGGTTATGGTGGAAAAGCCTGGATCTGGATTCTGTCATCCCAGCCCCTTTTTTCTGCTACCTCACCCTCAGTTTTCCTATCTCTAAAGTGGGGGCATTAGTAATGTTTAAACTCCAGGCCAGGTAAACCATAAAACATAAGGGTTTGAACCTATGATTGGGTTATAGGACAGCTTGAAGAGGCTAGGCATCAGGAGACTCAACAAGTCAGCAGCAAGTATGAGTAGAAATTGGACTGGCTTTTATGTGAGTGTGGCTGGTGGGGGAAGTGCCAGGGGTGGAAGTCTTCCCCAATATCTTTGGGGTTTTTTTTGACATTTCATAACACAAATGCTTTATCATTTCTGAAATGGTATTTGTATAAGCATTTGTACACACACACACACACACACACACACATATATATATATTTGTAGACACACACTTCCCTGTAAAGGTCATATACTGGAGTAAAAATAATATTTCTACCTTATCAAAATTAGATGATAAAGTTTCCAGTTATATATTTAAAGTACAGCTCACTTTTTCATAAGGTTTTATTTTTGGCTTCTGTATATACATTATTCTGAAGTTTTAACCTGGGATTTCACCTCAGGACATGTGCTATCTTTGCTGTTAACTTAATTTTCATAAATTTTCTGTTTATTATATCCTTTGCATCTGCACATTTGCCCAGAAGTCATTAAAAAGCAGTCAAACATGCACAAAATAGTGCTATGTAAATACTTTTTGAGTCACTTTGCCACAGTGGTCTTTTTGATAAAAGGCACCTGAGTGACAGAAAGTGTAATGTTGCGTACCCAGGACAGTTACTTTGAATGGCTCCTACACTGTAAAAAATTGCTTTTGTTCATTGTTTTAATGTTAATGAAATTATTCTGTTAACAATTTCCCCTATTGTGTAACAAACTCCATTCCAATGTTTTTCTACAAAAGTCTGGATATTATTTCTGGAAAAATCAATCCTCTTGATTAAAATATTTTTTGCAATAGCAACAAGTCATTCACCCAGTTACCTGAAGTTTGAGAAAGTACAAGTTGTAACATGCATTATCCTTTGAAGTTATCTTATTATTCAGTGTGTAAATGTTGAGATGAGACACATTTCAATCTTCTGGAGGGATAAAAGTAAATATTTTAAATCTGTTCAGCTAAAGAAAATGTAGAGGGATAGATGAGACCCTTTTTTAGGGTCGTAAGGAAATCCACAGCACTTCAACACTAGAACACAATGGTTAATAAGTGTTGCAAGCCCTCTATTCTCTTACACCTCAGAATTTCCTTACATAAAGGCTCCATTGACTAAGGAATTCTGGGACATTCACAGTTGGAGTCTTTCCTTGAGTAGGAGTATAAGAAGAACATTTTTTTCAGGACATGCTCCATTCCCATCCCTCAGGATTGGTTGTCAGGTACAGCTCCAGGAGCTCTGGGGCGAGGCTCTCAGCTCATTGTTGGTATAGAGATGGAGCATGGGATCCAGGGGAACTAGAACTTAAGAGGGTTGTTGGTTTGTCTGGTTGCTAGAGGACTAATTGTGGTTGTTGTTGTTGTTGTTGCTGTTGCTGTTGTTGTTGTTGAGTTGGGTCCAATTGCGCAGGACCCCATGGACTTTATTCATGGAATTTTCTTGGAAAAGTTAAGGGAATGTTTTGCCATTTCCTACTCCATTCGACAGATGAGAAACTGAGGAAAATAAGGGTTAAATGTCTTGCCCAGGGTCACACAGCTAGCAAGTGTCTCAGGCTGCATCTGAACTCAGATCTTCCTGACTCTGGTCCACCTAGTTGCCCTAGAGGGAACTAATAATAACAGAGTAACAGGAGCCTCAGAATTAACGCTAATTGGGAAGGTCATTTGGCTCTGACCATGGCTGTCCATGAGGTCAGAGCATGGTTACTGGAATCAGGAGCCAACCTAGACCAAGTGCAGTGATGCTATTGTCATTACAAGTCACTGGGTCCATTTTCCTATGACCTGGGCTACCAATCTCTGCTGCCATTGAATCACCTTCCTCCCTTCCTCTTTCACTCTCCCAGCCCCTCATTTGTGGCCTATATTGATAGGGTCAGTTTTGGAAATGTTTTTCAATATGGGTCATTTTCCTTCCAATTAGAAGTCTCCCCTTCTTCCATGAATTGTTTATTCTATTTCCAAATATCAACAATGAAAATACATTGCTCTCCCAATATTTGTTTGGAATTAGTAAAGGTTGTGTGTGTCAAGATTTTTGGAGCTAACATTGCTAATAACCATCTACAAAATAGACCCAGAGAAATCAATACCATTTCTATTGAATCATTTTAAATTTAGAATAATAGTTAAAATGAGAAAAACAGAAAGATATCAAGGGAAAATCAAGGGAAGTAATGAAAAAAGTCAGTGATCAAGGAGGAAAGAGAAACAAGGGAATTCAATAATTCAGTGTTTAATAAATACCAAAACATAAATTCCTTAGGAAAAAACTCCGTATTTGAGAATAATTGCTAGGGAAACTAGAAAGGAGTCTGAGAGAAATTAGGGTTGGACCAAGAATTTCTACCATGTTCAAAAAGAAGTCCTAAATAGATATGACCTTAATAGTGAAAATCATCAAATAAAAAAATTACAAGGAGAAAAGATCAAATACCTTTCACAGCTATTGGTAGAAGTAGTCCTTACTTAACAAGGAATAGAGGCAATTAGAAATGATAAAATAGATACCTTTGATTAGATGAAACTGAAATACTTCTGTACAAACAAAATCATTGCATCTCAGAGGAGGAGGGAATTGATCAAATGGGGGAAAAACCCTCACCTCAAATTTCACAGGTAAGTGTTTAGTTTTCAATATATGCAGCTAACAGTTAAGTGTAACAATTGGAATGACGCCGCCTGCTGGAGACTTACTGTAGAAAAGCTCCGCCATAAGGTGAAGGTCTCTCAGGGCAAGACCAGGAGTCTTTTCTTTGGCGTCAGGAAGTGACGTTTGCTTGTGGGAGGAAGAAGGGGGAGCCTGGAGCTCTGACTCTCGCTCTTTTGTGTGGTCTGGCAGAGAGCGGAGCTAGGAATGTGCTCTCCCTTTAATAGATAGATGAATGTAGGCCTTTCTTTCTCTCTTTACCAAATTCTTATTCTCCTTAATAAATGCTTAAAAGCCTAACTTTTGATAAAGCTTATAATTTATTGGCGACCACTCATTAGATATTTTAGACAGACTAGCTAGAATTTTAGCCTTAACATAAGTATTGTGGTACAATGCATCTATTGTCAGGCATTAGGGATGTCTTGGTGCAAATTATGGAATTTTCTTCTTTTTATTTACAAATGTCAAATGAGATGTCTGCAATAGAAGGGAAAGAAGTGATAATGAGTGAAATTCTAGTTATAGAAAGAATATACATACAATTATCTTTTTCCCATATAAATATTTATTATTTTCCAGTTACATTTAGAGATAATTTTCAACATTTGTTTTCATACAGTTATAATTTTTAAAAAGTTAGACCCTGTTCAAATACTGGATTAGTGTAGCTCACTGTAGTTCAGAAGTCTTGAAACCAAGTGACCAAACAGCCTCAACCTCCACAGCAGCAAGTATCACAGGGGTGATGGACCACCATGTCTAGGCAAATTCATAAAGTGACAGTTGAATTGAGTAGGAGAATATTACAAAATGACTGACATTAAAAAACAACTTTTTTTGAAGGAAAAGGAAAGAAATAAGATTCTCTAGTTGAAAAAGGATGGATATGGATGTTGGTGTTCTTTGTGCTTTGTTCTTTTTTATTTTATTTTATTTTATTTTATTTTATTTTTTTGACCAGGGTCACATAGCTAGTACGCATCAAGTGTCTGAATCCAGATTTGAACTCAGGTCAGGTCCTCCTGAATCCAGGGCCAATGGTTTATCCACTGTGCCACCTAGCTGCCCCTGTGCTTTGTTCTTGAAGAGGACCATGACATTGGGCTGATGTCATGACTTGCACTTAATGGGATTCAAGTGAGAGAGGAAGCTGTGCAAAGTCACTCTCTCCTCTAGAGCCATCTGGGTACAGTTGCAAGATATTGATCAGGATCACTGGAGAAGGCCCTGGATGTTTACAGCAATTGGGCTTAAGTGATTTGTTCAGGGTCACACAGATAAGTGTCTGGATGTGAGATTTGAACTCAACTCCAGGGCCCATGCTTAAGAACTATGCCACCTAACATCTCCACAATGATGTGGATTTGAGCTCTGAGGAAACTTGGGTTCTAATCCCATGTATGACACTAATCAGCTTGGGAACCAAGAGTATGTCACTGGACTTTTCTGAGCTTCAGTTTCCTTAGCTTTAAAATAGAGATACATCCCAGGGAGGTTGTGAGAGTCAAGTGATTTATGCATGAGTAGCCCAGACATGAAGCTGTTAGACTCACACTGGAGTAGAGCAAGTCCCAGTGGGCGTCTGCTTATATCTCCCCTTCAGTGTACTACATACAACCCTAAGGGCTTGGGGAACTGTCATAATTCATGAACTTCCACTAGTGCCTTTCCCTGTGAACATAAGCTCAGACTATTTATCCTACCTGACCTACTTAATGTTCATAAATTTGTATTCAATGCAGAGACAGAGTTGGCAAAAATAAACTCCAACCCACAGAGTCACCTTTAGAACACACAGAGTCTAAGAGAAAGTGGGCTCAAGAGTAGAGAACACAGGTGACAATGGGTTAACACCCAGTTCCTTGAAGTCCTTTTACTGGAGTTCTCAAAATATTCTCCTTACTTAGGGTGCAGCTTTCCTGCTGGGCTCCTTGTAGAGCCTTACCTCTGCTTGTTCTTGTGTGGAATCTGCCCTCTCCTTCTAATGCACACAATCATTGATGCCTCCTGGGACACTGCTAGGATATTGATGAAAAGTCCAAAGCCTCTGGGCCTAAGCAGTTCACCAGATCCTACTTTGCTAAGAGGAGCAGAGAGAGGAGAGAAGACTGAGATGATGTACCTCCTACCCCCTTGCCAAGTGATTCCTTCTTAAGAACTTGGCTGCAGGCTTCCAACAATGAACTGCTAGAAACTGAGAAGCCCTAATTCCAAACTGGCTCCGGGTTTCTCAGACATGCAAGAGATTCACCACATTCCTCATCCAATCTTCATGGACTTCCTGTCATACTTATTAAAAATGCCAGAGATGATGCCCAGGTCTTGTTCACATCTAGATCATACGTCTGGATTTCTCATTCAATTTACATGTATTCTTAGGTGATGGAGGTAAGACCATGGCAGGAACGGGTTGGGTTGTAGAGGGGAAGGAGATGGATTTACTTACTTAACCCACAGCCAGTTACACATAGAGGATGCTTTACTAGCCTCAAAGTGCTAGGTCATAGCAGCTGGTGTAAGGATTGGGAAACAATTGGTTCACAACAGCCTCCAGAAGAGAAGTAGTAGACTTATCCTTAACCTTTTATACAATTCAGAAGGTAAAAAGCTGAAGTGACTTCTGAGATGTAATTGACTCTTTTGGGAGAAAAACCTGTCAAACATGCTAATGTTTAAGCTTCTTTATGATCATTTATACACCAATTTCTTAAAAAGGAGCCCAGAATTTTATCATTTCTTCTGAGTACTTGATAGGCAGAAAAGTGTATAAGGTTGTTGCAGGAAAGGACCTAAGCTTAGTCTGATTTTTTCCCCAGATTAGAGGACAAGGTGATAGGTTCGTTGTCTTCCTAGAGAGGAAGAGAACCAAGGCTTGTTATGGGGCTGGATAAACGTAGTGGGCTAGGTGAATGTGTTCTTCCTTACCAAGAAGGCTGGGTACAGAGAAGGATTCCAAAACAGTAAAGATAAAGTCCCAAAGGTATTTCCTTTGGAGGTTAGGGGAGTGAATGCTGAGGTGGGTGAAGTGAAGCACTTATTCATTGTTTTACTCAACCCCACCCCCATGGCCATCCCCATAGCAACTCCCTTTCCAGGCAGGTGATTTCCCTTCTCTGGGCCTCTTTTCCTTCATCTCAGCAATGGGCATCATAATTCTTGTACTTTTCAGTTTGGAACTAGCATGAGAGCTCTTATGGGAATCTTGTGATGATCTAAAGGGGCATGTGAAAGGTTCTTTGTTATCCTTAAAGCACAAGCGATCTGCAAAGCATTTCTTAACATTCAGAGATTTTCTTGGAAAATTCAAGATCTCAAGACCTAGGTACAAATTTAAGGTCACCAAACTAGGAGGTGATCAATGATTCTTTGAATGAAATGATGGTCTCAATGTTTGTTCCTTCTTCTGACTCAATTCTTGTAGCCATAGCTGAATTGTACATACTCTTTTACATCCTATTCTGCAGTTAACCTCTCTCTCTCTCTCTTTCAACATATGTACATATATGTGAATATATGTATTTGATTTTGGGTATGTTTTATATCTCTCATCAGATTGCATGCAGTACCTAGGGATTTAGGTCTGTGAACATTTGGCTTCTCAGAGCAAAGGGGAAAAGATTGGCCCCCTCTCCTCTTGGCAGAGTGATTGTTATAATACCAACCTAATAAGGAACTATTATCAGAGCAGTGACTCAGGATGTAAGATTTTCTTGGTAACAGACAAATCACCATAACAACCAGAGGTAGGACCCCACTGATTCAACTTTCAACATCACAAATCACAGCAGGGTCTCACAGCTAAAGGTGCTACAACCAATGGCCCCTATTAGGATCCTATGCTCCTTCAGAGACGTTTTTCAGCATTCCCTTGTCTCCCAACCCCACAGGAAAAAGAAAAAGAATTAGGATGTGGTAAAATCCACATGGATTGAAACAAGAAGAACACATTAATCCCTTTTTTAGTCATAAAAATATTTTATGGTTTTTCAGTTACACGTAAAGATAGTATTCAGCATTTGTTTTTATAAGATTTTTAGTTCCAAATTTTCTTCCCTCCCTCTCCCTAAGACAGAAAGCAATCTGATATACAATCAAATTAAACTTATTTCTACATTAGTCATGTTGTGAAAGAAGTATCAGAACAAAAGAGAGCAATCTCAAAAAAAGAAAAAAGTAGAAACAGTATGGTTCAATCCGCATTCAGATTGCACGATTCTTTTTTCTGGATGTGGAGAGCATTTTCCATCATGAGTCCTTTGGAACTGTCTTGCTGAAAAGAGCTAAGCCTATCACAGTTGTTCATCACACAATGTTACTGTTACTGTGTACAATCTTCTCCTGGTTCTGCTCACTTCACAATAGGTTTTTTCTGAAATCTACCTGCTCATCATTTCTTATAGCACAATAGTATTCTCTTAACTTCATATACCACAACTTCTTTAGCTGTTCCCCAATTGATGGGAATCCACTCAATTTCCAATTCTTTGCCACCACAGAGGGAACAGATATAAATATTTTTGTGCATCTGGGTCCTTTTCCCTTTTTAAGATCTCTTTAGGATACAGACCTAGTAGTGGTATTACTGGGTTAAAGGGTATGCACAGCCCCATTGCCCTTTGAGTGTAGTTCTAAATTGCTTTACAAAGTAGCTGGATCATTTCACATCTCCACCAACAATGCATTAGTGTTAATTTGTTTCCACAGCTTCTCCAACATTTATTATTTTCCTTTTTGGTCATGGTGGCCAATGTAGAGAACATTAATCCTTAAAGCTCTCCCTTAGCACTGCTCCCCGACTAGCCTCCATATTCCCAGGAGGAAAGGATGTTCCTTATCACCTGTCAGTAACTGACTGAGGCCTAGGTTGACTTCCTTCCTTCTGTAGAGACTTTTTCACGTTTCACTTTAGTTAATAGTAGAAAGAACTTCAGAGGGAAGAAGGTGGGAGGTGGGTATTTAAAACATGCTATTTTCTGTATGGGGCCAGTTCTAGTTTAGAGAGCCCCAGAATTATAGATACTCTGCAATCAGGTTAAAGTCTAGATCAGTCATAATAACCATTTTCCACTTATGATTCCTTTTTTGCCCAAGGAATTTTTTTCCTTACTCCAGGTATATAGGTATAAAACAGATAAAGAGAGACGGAGCCAACATGGCAGAGAGGAAACAGCAAGCTGCCTGAGCTCTGTTCCCTCAAAAAGAACATTAAATCAAGCCTCTGGATGGATTCTGAAACTACAGAACATGCAAAGAGACAGAGAAACACAGTCTTCCAACCAGAGATAATTTAGAAGACTTCAGGAAAAGGTCAGTTTTACTCGGGCAAAAGGGCACAGCGCAGGGCATCAGCCCAGAGCCCAGGAGGTTGGGGCAAGTCAGCAGGAGCTGTGGGCCACAGCCGAACAACTGAGGTCCCTGGAACCTGGCTCAAAAAATCTGGTGGCCAAAAAGGACAGTGGAAAAACCTACCTGCACCAGCCGAGAGGGCAAGTCGCCAGCGGTAGGGCCAGGAACAGGATAGGCACGACCAGGCACACAGACGCAGGGCACCTAGAAAGGAAGTGCAGGGGGGTGAACTGCACAGGCTATAAAGGACTCAGAGTAAAAAGCCAGTCACACAGCACCTATACCCCTGCAAAAGAAGCCCAAAACAGGGACCCTGGTGCCCCGAGAGCAGACCTCAACTTAAAAAATAAATAAATAAGCTGCAATAATGAGCAAGAAGCAAAAAAGAGCCCTTTCCATTGAGAGCTTCTGTATCAATAGTGAAGAAGCCAATGTAAATTCAGATGAGGACAATACCCTCAAATTGCCTACATGTGAAGCCTCCTGAGGGAAGGTGAATTGGTCTCAAGAACAAAAAACCTCCCTGGAAGAGCTCAAAAAGGATTTCAAAAATCAATTGAAAGAGGTAGAAGAAAAAATGGGGAGAGAAATGAAAGCAAAACAAGAAAACTATGAAAAAAGAATCAGCAGTTTGGAAAAGGAAGCACAAAGATTGACTGCAGAAAACAATTCCTTAAAAAATTCATCTGGCCAAATGGAAAAAAAAGTGCATAATTTCACTGAAGAAAACAATGCCTTAAAAAATTCATTTGGCCAAATGGAAAAAAAGGTGCATAATCTCATTGAAGAAAACAATTCCTTAAAAAATTCATCTGGCCAAATGGAAAAAAAAGTGCATAATTTCACTGAAGAAAACAATGCCTTAAAAAATTCATTTGGCCAAATGGAAAAAAAGGTGCATAATCTCATTGAAGAAAACAATGCCTTAAAAAATTCATCTGGCCAAATGGAAAAAAAGGTGCATAATTTCATTGAAGAAAACAATGCCTTAAAAAATTCATCTGGCCAAATGCAAGAAAAACTCACTGAAGAAAACAATGCCTTAAAAATTAAAATTGGTCAGTTGGAAGATAAGGAATCCATGAGACACCAGGAATCAGTCAAGCAGAAACAAAAGAATAAAAAAATAGAAGAAAATGTGAAATACCTCATTGGAAAGACAACTGATCTGGAAAACAGATCGAGGAGAGACAATCTGAGAATCATTGGACTGCCTGAAAGCCATGACCAGAAAAATAATCTAGACACCATATTCCAGGAAATTATTAAGGAGAACTGTCCTGATATCATAGAATCAGAGGATAAAATCATCATTGAAAGAATCCACCGATCATCTCCTGAAGGAGACCCCAAAAGGAAAACTTCAAGGAATATTGTAGCCAAATTCCAGAATTATCAGGTGAAGGAGAAAATACTCCAAGCAGCCAGAAAGAAGCAATTTAAATATCATGGAGCCACAGTCAGGATTGCTCAGGACCTGGCAGCTTCAACATTAAAGGACCACAAGGCTTGGAATATGATATTATGGAAGGCAAAGGAGCTCAGATTGCAGCCAAGAATCTATTACCCAGCAAAAATGTTGCACTCTCTTTCAGGGGAAAAGATAGACATCTAATGACATTGGGGACTTTCAAGGTTTCCTGATGAAAAGACCAGAACTGAATAGAAAATTCGATCTTAACATACAAGACTCAAGAGAAGTTTAAAAAGGTAAACAGAGGGAAAAAGGTTACTCATTTAGGTTAAACTGTTTATATCCCTACATGGCAAGATAATACTCATAACTCTTAAGAACTGGAAATGTATTTGGGCAGAGAGAAGGACTTTACACAGAGGGTAAATTATCTATGATGCGTTGATACAAAGAAAATTAAGGGGTTAAGAAGGGAGTCTATGGGGAAGAGAGGAAAGGGGAGGTGGAATGGGATGAATTATATCATATGAAGAGGTGAAAAAAACCTATTACAATAGAGGGAAAGAAAGGAGGGGTGAACATTGTTTCAACCCTACTCTGATTAGATTTGATTCAAAGAGGGAATAACATATGCGTTCATTGGGATAAAGAAACGTAGCTCATTCTTTAGGGAAGGAAAAGGGGAAGGGAAAGGGGGGGACTGATAGAAGGGAGGACAAAAGCAAGGGAGAAAAGGGTAAAGAAAAGAGAGGGGGTGATAAAAAGGGAGGGCAGATTGGGGGAGGCAGGGGTAAGAAGTAAAACGTCGGTGATGAAGAACAGGGTGAAAGAAGGGGGGAAAAGTACAAAGGGGTAAATAGAATGGAGGGGAATAGACAGTCAGTAATAATAACTGTGAATGTGAATGGGATGAACTCTGCCATAAAACGGAAGCGAATTGCAGAGTGGATTAAAAACCAGAATCCTACAATATGCTGTTTACAAGAAACACATTTGAAGCAGAGAGATACACAGAGAGTCAAGGTAAAAGGGTGGAGCAGAATATATTATGCTTCAGCTAAAGTCAAAAAAGCAGGGGTAGCAATCCTTATCTCAGACAAAGTGCAGGCAAAAATAGATCTCATTAAAAGAGATAAGGAAGGAAATTACATCTTGCTAAAAGGTACTACAGATAATGAAGTAATATCAATATTAAATATGTATGTGCCAAGTGGTATAGCATCCAAATTCTTAGAGGAGAAGTTAAAGGAGTTACAAGAGGAATTAGACAGTAATACTAAACTAGTTGGGAATCTGAATCTCCCCCTCTCAGAATTAGATAAATCTAGCCAAAAAATAAATAAGAAAGAAGTGAAAGAGGTGAATAGAATGTTAGAAAAGTTAGACATGATAGATATCTGGAGAAAATTGAATGGGGATAGAAAGGAATATACCTTTTTCTCAGCAGTACATGGCACATTTTCAAAAACTGACCATGTATTAGGGCACAAAAACATCATAGTCAAATGTAGAAAGGCAGAAATAGCAAATGCATCCTTCTGAGATCATGATGCGATAAAAATTACATGTAAGAAAGAGCCATGGAAAAGTAGAATGAAAATAAATTGGAAACTAAATAATTTCATTCTAAAGAATGAATGGGCCAAACAAGAAATCATAGAAACAATCAATAACTATATCCAAGAGAACGACACTAATGAGACAACATATAAAAATGTATGGGATGCAGCCAAAACAGTGCTTAGGGGAAAATTTATCTCTCTAAATGCTTACATGAATAAAAAAGAGAAAGAGGAGATTAATGAATTGGGCATGCAACTTAAAAAACTAGCAAAAGAACAAATTAGAAATTCCCAATTAGATACTAAACTAGAGATCCTGAAAATTAAAGGACAAATTAATAAGATTGAAAGCAAAAAACCATAGAATTAATCAATAAAACTAAGAGCTGGTTTTATGAAAAAAACAATAAAATACATAATATTGGTTAATTTGATTAAACAAAAGAAAGAAGGAAACCAAATTACCAGTATCAAAAATGAAAAGAGTGATGTTACCACCAATGAAGTGGAAATTAAATCAATAATAAGGAATTATTTTGCACAATTGTATGCCAATAAATTTGACAATCTAAATGAAATGGATGAATATTTACAAAAATACAAACTGCCCAGGTTAACTGAAGAGGAAATAAAATCCTTAAATAAACCCATATTAGAAAAACCAATTGAACAAGCCATTAATGAACTCCCCAAGAAAAAATCTCCAGAGCCAGATGGGTTTACGGGTGAATTTTACTAAACATTTAAAGAACAATTAATTCCAATATTATACAAATTATTTGGAAAAATAGGTGAAGAAGGAGTTCTACCAAATTCGTTTTATGACACAAATATGGTGGTGATACCAAAACCAGGCAAATCAAAAACAGAGAAAGAAAATTATAGACCAATCTCCCTAATGAATATTGATGCTAAAATCTTAAATAAGATATTAGCAAGGAGATTACAGCAAGTGATCACCAGGATAATACACTATGACCAGGTGGTATTTATACCAGGAATGCAGGGCTGGTTCAACATTAGGAAAACTATTAACATAATTAACCACATCAATAAGAAAACCAACCAAAATCATATGATTATCTCAATAGATGCAGAGAAAGCTTTTGACAAAGTACAGCACCCAATCCTAATAAAAACACTAGAGAGTTTAGGAATAGGGGGACCTTTCCTTAGAATAATAAACAGTAGCTACCTAAAGCCATCAGCAAGTATTATATGCAATGGAGATAAATTAGAGGCCTTCCCAATAAGATCAGGGGTGAAACAGGGATGTCCATTATCACCCCTATTATTTAATATTGTCCTAGAAATGTTAGCTTTAGCAATCAGAGAAGAGAAAGGAATTAAAGGAATTAGAATAGGCAAGGAGGAAACAAAACTATCACTCTTTGCAGATGATATGATGGTATACTTAAGGAATCCTCGAGAATCAAGTCAAAAATTACTTGAAACAATTAACAACTTTAGCAAAGTAGCAGGATATAAAATAAATCCACATAAATCATCAGCATTTCTATACATGACCAACAAAGTCCAGCAGCAAGAGATAGAAAGAGAAATTCCATTTAAAGTAATGGTAGATAATATAAAATACTTGGGAGTCTACTTGCCAAGACAAACCCAGGAACTCTAGGAACACAACCACCAAACACTCTTCACACAAATCAAATCAGATCTAATATAGTAATATTAGCAGAGCTAATATAGTAAAAATGACAATACTGCCTAAATTAATTTACTTATTCAGTGCCATACCAATCAGACCACCTAAAAATTATTTTATAGAGCTAGAAAAAATAATAACAAAATTCATCTAGAAAAACAAAAAATCAAGAATATCCAGAGAAATAATGAAAAAAAATTCACAGGAAGGTGGGCTAGTGGTACCAAACCTGGAGCTTTACTATAAAGTGGCAGTCATCAAAACTATCTGGTACTGGCTAAAAAATAGAGTGGTAGATCAATGGAATAGGCTAGGCACAGGAAACGCAGCAGTAAACGACACTAGCAATGTAGTGTTTGATAAACCCAAAGACTCCAGCTTCTGGGATAGGAACTCAGTATTTGACAAAAACTGCTGGGAAAACTGGAAGATAGTATGGCAGAAATTAGGCATAGACCAACATCTGACACCTTATACTAAAATAAGGATACATAATAATGGATACATGATTTAGACATAAGAGGTGATACCTAGGTAAATTAGGAGAGAAAGGAATAGTCTACCTATCAGAGCTTTGGAAAGGGAAATAATTTATGACCAAACAAGAGATAGAATATATTATGAAATGCAAAATGGATGATTTTGATTACATTAAATTAAAACATTTTTGTACAAACAGAAGCAATGCATCCAAAATTAGAAGGAAGGCAGAAAGCTGGGAAACAATTTTTGTGGCCAGTACTTCTGATAAAGGCCTCATCTCTAAAATAGATAGGGAACTAAATCAAATTTATAAGAATCCAAGTCATTCCCCAATTGAGAAATGGTCAAAGGATATGAACAGGCAGTTTTCTGATGAAGAAACCAAAGCTATCTATTCCCATATGAAAAAATGCTCTAAATCTCTAATGATTAGAGAGATGCAAATTAAAACAACTCTGAAGTATGACCTGACACCTATCAGATTGGCTAAAATGACAAAAAAGGAAAATAATAAATGTTGGAGAAGCTGTGGGAAAATTGGAACACTAATGCATTGTTGGTGAAGCTGTGAACTGATCCAACCATTCTGGAGAGCAATTTGGAATTATGCCCAAAGGGCGATAAAGGGTGCATACCCTTTGACCCAGCAATACCACTTTTGGGTCTTTTTCCCAAAGAAATCATGGAAAGGGGAAAGGGACCCACATGTACAAAAATATTTATAGCTGCTCTTTATGTAGTGACAAGAAATTGGAAGTTGAGGGGGTGCCCATCAATTGGGGAATGGCTGGACAAGTTGTGGTATATGAATACAATGGAATACTATTGTGCTGTAAGAAACGATGAGCAGGAGGAGTTCAGAGAAACCTGGAGGGTCTTGCGTGGGCTGATGATGAGTGAGATGAGCAGAACCAGAAGAACAGTGTACACAGTATCATCAACATTGAGTGTTGATCTACTGTGATGGACTATATTCTTCTCACCAATGCAATGGTACAGAAGAGTTCCAGGGAACTCATGATAGAAGAGGATCTCCAAATCCAAGAAAAAAAAAAAGAACTGTGGAGTATAGATGCTGATTGAACCATACTATTTCTTTTGTTTTGGGTGCTGTTGTTTTTTTTTTTTTCTATTTTGAGGTTTTTCATCACTGCTCTGATTTTTTCTCTTGTAACAGGATTAATGCAGAAATAGGATAAATGTTATCATGTGTATATATATGTGTGTATATATATATATATATCTCTATATGTATACATATAGAGATATATAGATATAACCTATATCAGATTACCTGCTGTCTAGGGGAGGGGGGGAGGGAGGGGAGGGAGGGAGAAAAATCTGAAATTGTAAAGCTTGTATAAACAAAAGTTGAGAACTATCTTTCCATGTAATGGAAAAAATAAAATACCTTATACATAAAAAAAAAAGAATTGAGAAATTATACCTCCCTCCTTTCTTTGCAGTGGTAGGGATTTTGGGTGTAGAATTCTACATATGCTATCACATCATCATTACCCTCTTGAGTATGCCTCTGACTCTATGTACCTTGCCACTATGCCTTAGTTTTTTTTCATGGTGGGACTTCCCTCAGGCTATTGGGCTTTCTCACTCTGCAATATCCTTCCTCCATATTTCTTCCATTGGTGAATTTCTTGAAGGGCCTCCATTTTAAGGATGATCCCAGGACTATGATACTTCATTCCCCTCTGGCATGGGGTTCTAAAAACTTTGCCCTTTCTTCCTGTCTTCTTTATGTTATCTTCCTCAGTTAGAATATAAACTCCTTGAGGGTAGTGGCTGTCTTTTTGTTGATATCTGTATCCCAAATACTTAGCATAGTACCTTGCACACAGTACGTGCTTAATGAATCATGTTACATACCTCCTTCTTTGTTCTAAAAGCTGGCTGGGTGAGGGTGGGAGGTGAAGGATCTATTAAAATTAAAGGTGCTGCAAAAACAAAAGATATCAATAAAATTAATTTTTCAAAAAAAAAATCCATGCAATCTGGGGGCGGCTAGGTGGTGCAGTGGATAAAGCACCAGCCCTGGATTCAGGAGTACCTGAGTTCAAATCCAGCCTCAGAGTTTTGACACTTACTAGCTGTGTGACCCTGGGCAAGTCACTTAATCCCCATTGTCCTTAAAAAAAAAAAACCAAAAACAAAATACATGCAATCTGCAGAGAATCCCTTAACATTCAGATATTTTCTTGGGCAATTCAAGATTTCAGGCATGTATTTGGCCTAGGGAGAGACTTATGGGTACCTGGCTAGGAAGTGATCATTGATTCCCTGAATGAAATGATAGATTCCAAATTTGCTCCTTCTCCTGACTCCATTCTTGTAACCACAGCTGCTTTGCATATCTTCTTTTACATCTTGTTATGCTTCTATTTTTCTTTGTCTCTATCTCTGTCTATCTCTCTGTATCTCTCTGTCTCTCTGTCTCTCTGTCTCTTTCTCTCCCTCTTTCTCCTCTGTCTCCGTGTTTTTCTCTCTGTCTCTGTCTCTGAGTACACATGTGTGAATATATGTACTTGATTTTGGATATGTTTGCTATCCCTCATTAGATTGCAATACCTAGCAATTTAGATCTGTGCCCAGCTGGTTGATCAGAACAAAGAGGGGAAAAATCCCCCTTCTCCTCTTGGCTGAAGGATCATCATAATGCCTGAATATTAATGAGCTAGCACCAAGGCCAGTGACTCAGGATATAAGATTTTCTTGATAACAGACAAGTCACCATGGCAATCAGAGGTAGGGCCCAGCGGATACAGCTTTCAACAACACAATTATTCCTCAGCAGGGTCTCACAGCTAAATGGCGGAGCTGCAGCCAAGAGCCCTTGTTGGGATGCTATGCTCCTTCAGAGAGTTTTTGAGCATTTCCCTCTTTCCCATTCCCACAGGACAAAGAAAAAATAATTAGGATGTGGTAAAATCCACATAAATTGACACAAGAAGAACACATTAATCAATAAAGAACTCCCTTACCCTTTCTTCTCTACCAGCTTCCACATTTCCAGGAGGGAGGGATGTTCCTTCTGACCTGTGGGTAACTGACTGAAGCCTGGTTTGACTTTCTTCTTGCTGTAGAGATTTTGTCACATCTCCCTTCAATAAGCAGTAAACAGAGCTTCTTCACAGTCACTTCAGAAGGGATAAGGGAGGTGGGCATTGAAAACATGCTATTTTCTGTGTGTTGTCAGTTGTAGGCTAGAGAGCCCCGCAATTGCAGAGACTCTGTTCATGTTATACTCTAGACCAGGGCTTATTAAAAGTTTTCCACTTATGACTCCTTTTTACTCAAGAAATTTTTATATATAGGTATATTAAAAAGGTCTATATAACCTTTTACTGTTGCCAAATTTTTCATAACCCCCATATTCATTTATGTGACACCATATGAGGTTGTGACCCAGAGTTTAAGAAGTTAGGCTCTAGACCTTCCCCAACTCTAAATCTTCAATGACCATAAAATATGGTATATGTTAATTCTTTTTTAATGTTTAGAATTTTATTTTCCCAATTACATGTAAAAACAAATTTTGACATCAATTTTTAAAACTTTGTGTTCCAACTTCTCTTCCTTCCTCCCTCCCCATCCCCACCCCCAAGAACTCAAGTAATTTAATATAATTTATACATGAGTAGTCATGCAAAACATCTCCACATTAGCCAAATTGTGAAAGAAAATGGACAAAACAAAACCACATTAAGGAAGTATCAAAAAAAAATTATGCTTCAAACTGGTTTTAGATGCCACCAGTACTTTCTCTGTAGATAGATTGCAATTTTCATACGTCCTTCAATTATATTGGATCATTGCATTGCTGAAAATAACCACATCCTTCATAACAGATCATCTTACACTATTGGGTTTTTTTGTATATAGTACATTTCACTCTGTTTCAGGTCATGTAGGTCTTTACTCTACCCAATTGTGTGTTTGCCAACTCTGTTAAGATTAAAGTCTTTGAGCTTATTCTGATGTGTAAGGCTCCTTCACTTCCTCGTACCTCTCCCACATCTCCCCCACTCCATATGCCCTTTACTTCTTCTTTCATGTGAGATTACACACCATTTTGCCACTCCCCTATCCCCTCCCCCAGTGTATTCCTCTCCCCCCCTCAATTTTACCCCAAAGATGTCATGATGGGGCAGCTAGGTGCACAGTGGACAAAGTACCCACCCTGGACCCAGGAAGACCTGAGCCCAAATCAGGCCTCAGACACAAGACACTCATCAACCCCAACTGATCATTAATTCCCTGAATGAAATGATAGATTCCAAATTTCTAGGCTCTGGGCCCAGAGTTTCTAGGCCCAGAAACAAAAAATTAAATGTTTTACATATATCATCCCTTCATAATCAATTCCCACCTGTGCCCTCAGTCTAATTTTTTTCCTATCATCTGCCCTAATACTCAGAAGGCTCTTAGGATTTAGAAATATCATATTCCCATGTAAGAATGTAAACAGTTTAAACTTTTAACATCTCTCATAATTTCTGTTTCCTGTTTATCTTTTTATGCTTCTCTAAGATCATATATGCTATTCAGTTCAGATATTTTTATCACAAATACCTGAAAGTCCTCTTTTTCATTGAAATTCCATTTTTCCCCTGAATGATTATACACAGTTTTGATGGGTAGCTGATTTTTCATTGTAAACCCAATTCCTTTGCCCTCCAGAATATCATATACCATGCCTTCCAGTCCTTTAATGTAGAAAATGCTAGATCCTCTGCTATCCTGACTGGGGCTCCACAGTATTTGAATGTTTCTTTTTGGATGCTTGCAATATTTTATCCTTGATCTGGGAGCTCTGGAATTTGGCTATAATATTCCTGGAAGTTTTTCTTTGGGGATCTTTTTCAGGAGGAGATTGGTGGATTCTTTCAATATCTATTTTATCTTCTGCTTCTAGAATATCAGGGAAATTTTCCCAGACAATTTCTTGGAAGATTATGTCTAAGCACGTTCCTTGATCATGGTTTTCAGGTAGTCCAATAATTTTCTTTTTTTTTGTTTTTGTTTTTGTTTTTTTTGGTGAGGCAATTGGGGTTAAGTGACTTGCCCAGGGTCACACAGCTAGTAAGTGTTAAGTGTCTGTGGCCGGATTTGAACTCAGATACTCCTGAATCCAGGGCCAGCGCTCTATCCACTGCACCACCTAGCTGCCCCCTAGTCCAATAATTTTCAAATTATCTCTCCTGTATCTATTTTCCCAGTCAGCTGTTTTTTCCAAGAAAATATTTCACATTGCCCTCTATTTCTTTCTTTTTTTATTCATTTGGATTTGCTTCATTGTGTCTTGGTTTGACATAAAGTCACTAGCTTCTATTTGTTCAATCCTAATTCTTAGACAATTATTTTCATCAGAGTCTTTTTATATCTCCTTTTCCATTTGACTTTTCAAGTTGTTGACTTTTTTCTCATGTCTTTCCCGGATCACCCTCATTTCTCTTTCCAATTTTTCCTTTACCTCTATAACTTTATCTTCAAAGTCCTTTTTGCGCACCTCTATGGCCTAAGACCAATTCATATTTTTCTTGGGAGCTTTAGATGTAGGGGGATCTGACATTGCTATCCTCTTCTGGGGGTACACTTTGATCTTCCTTGTCACTAAAGAATTTTCTGTAGTTCACAACTTTCTCTGCCTGCTCATCCTGCCTGTCTTTCACTTGACTTTAATCTCCTTCTTAGTTTGGGGTCCTGCTTCCAGGATATACTGTCCCAAGCTTTAGGCTGTCCCAGGTGTTATGATTTAATGAGGGGCAGTTCCTTCATTCACCTAGCCCTTTCTCTGGTCTGTAGATAACCTCAGGCCTACTTGCCAATCAACTAGGTCGCAAAACTTTGTGTGCTGTGGTTGCTAGCTCCAATGAGCCTGCACCACACCCCCACCTGGGCTGCCACTGCTCAAGATTTCTTTCTGGTTCCTGCTGGGGTAGGACATCCAAATACTCCCTTAGCTCCTGCATACACCCCCATAGACTCCCAGATGCTGGCACTGAAGCTAATTTGGAGGCTCAGGGGTAATTTTTTCTGATGCAGTCTGCCTGGGGCTGGATCTGTGTTGGCATGATTGTGGAGCTGGGCTCCACTCAAAGCCTGACTCCCCCTTCTGCTGAACTTCCAAGGTATCTTTGGCTGGAAAATAATCTCAGCTAACTTTTTGTGGGTTCTGCTGCTCCAGGAGTTGTTTTCTGGTTGTTTGGAGGTTGGATGTTTTCTCTTTTTTTGGAGCAATTGTGTCAGGAAGTCTGAGCATTTACTCAGTATATGTTAATTCAACCAAATCATAGGACTAAACATCTGCTAAGGAAGGACTTGGGCCAGAGGCAATGCTTGTTGGTTCAACATCTCAATGCTTAAAACAATGCCTGTTACACAGTGGGTGTTTAACAAACATGGATGGATTGATTGAAATCTAAAACAGAGAACTTTCCTCTCTCGCAGTGAATAAGTAGAATTTACAGGGTGAGAGGAAGAGTAGTATGCCTTGGCATGGGGCTAGCTATTTTGAGTGGTCTAAGTGAATTTGTGCTTCCTCACCAAGGATGCCATCTGGGGGTGATGGATGGGTGTAAGGATTCCCAAACTACAAGGATTATGTCCCCAACAGCATGGTTTCTGGAGGCCAGGGGGATGATTCTTGAGAAAGATGTAGAAAGGTGTTGGTTGTCCTAAAACCAACATTCTTTCCAGACAGGACATTTCCCTTCTCTGGGCCTCTTTTCCTTCATATGGGCAATGAAAATTATAATACTTATACTCTCTTCCTCACAATTAGGGTGAGATCCCTCACAGAGACTTGTAAAGATTGAATGTGGCTTATGAAAGGTTAATTGTAATTCTGAATGCACTTGTGATCTGAAGAACATTCCTTAACATTAAGACATTCTCTTAGAAAATTCAAGACTTCAGAACTGTGGACCTGGTTAGAATGTGATCTCTGGGCCTTTAAATGGAATTATAGATGTGCTGCACTGAGCCATCCCCACTCCCCATACCAGCTTCCTGGCTCAGACCAATGATATCCATTTCTGTAATGGCTTCTCAGGGATGGAAATCCCAGATCTTTTGATGAAGATTATTTTACCCATTGTTTCTATATCCCCAGAGCCTAGAACTGGTCATGAACTAAGGCAGGTGATAAATAAATGCTTGTTGAATGGTTTGGATGGGAATACATTACTCCAGTAGTTAGTTTACATTAGCCTAAAGGAGGTGGAGCCTTCTGGGCAATAGTTGGCAGTGTGACCTGACCCAGCAGAAGCTAACCAAGCTCCCTTTGAAAGCATACCTGAATGCACTTTGGGGGAATGGAGTCCCATCTATGAATCACTTTGTTTTCTTTTTTTCTATATTAGTCACATATATATTTAAATCAAGAAAAATAAGTGAAAAGGATTATGTTTGAATCTGCATTCAGAGTTGATGAGTTCTCTCTATCTATATGGATGACATTTTTCATCATGGATCCTTTGAAATTGTCTTGGGTAATGATTGTAATACATAACCAATATCACATTGCTGGCTGGCTTCAGGAGGGAGAAGGGATGGAGAAAAAATTGGAACTCAAAAATGAATGCTGATATAAAACTGTGCATACCCTTTGACCCATCAATACCACTATTAGGTCTTTTCCCCAAAGAGATCATACAAAAGGGAAAAGGACCCACATGTAGAAAAATATTTATAGCTGCTCTTTTTGTGGTGGCAAGGAATTGGAAATTGAGGGGTTGCCCATCAATTGGGGAATGGCTGAACAAGTTGTAGCATATGAATGTAATGGAATACTATTGAGATGTAAGAAGTGATGAGCAGTCTGATTTCAGAAAAATCTGGAAGGACTTAGATTAACTGATACTGAGTGAGATGAGCAGAACCAGGAGAACATTGTACAGAGTAGCAACAACATTGTGTGTTGATCAACTGTGATAGACTTGACTCTTCTCAGCAATACAATGGTCCAAGATAGTTCCAAAGGAATCATGATAGAAAATATTCTCCAAACCCAGAAAAAAAGAACTGTGGCATCTAGATGCAGATTGAACCATACTATTTCTATTTTTTGTTTGTCTTTCTTTTTTGAGGTTTTTGCCTTTTGCGCTGATTCTTCTTTCACAGCATGACTAATGCAGAAATATGTTTAATGTAATTATACATATATAACCTATATCAGATTGCTTGTTGTCTTGTGGAGAGGGGACAGAGGATAGGGAGGGAGAAAAAATTGAAACTAGAAATCTTATAAAAACAAATGTTGAAAATTATCTCTACTGTAACTGGAAAATAATAAAACCTTTTTATGAGTCACAAAAATGAATGCTGAAAAGTATTCTTACATGTAAGTTGAAAAATAAAATAAAATACTATTAAAAAAGGAAATTGTCTTGGATCATTTGCTGGATTAGAGTATTTAAGACTTTCACCATTAATCATAATTATAAAATTACTCTTACTGGTGTACATTGTTCTCCTGGTTCTCCTTATTTCACTTTGTATCAGTTTGTTTAAGTCTTCCAAGACTTTTCTGAAACACTCCTACATGTCATTTCGTTTTTTCCCTTTTAAAAAATAGTATTTTATTTTATTTTATTCCAATTACATGTAAAGAGAGTTTTGACCATTGATTTTTCTAAGATTTTGAGTTTCAAATTTTTTTCTTTCCATCCCTTCCTTTCCCCCTTCCCAAGACAGAAAGCAATCTGATATAGGTAATACATTATAATCATGTTAAACATATTTCCACATTAGTCATGTTGTGGGAGAAGAATCAGAAAAACAGGAAAAAAACACAAGACAGAAGAAACAACAACAAAAAATGAAAAGTGTACTTCAAACTGCATTGAGACTCGCTTTTTGTGGATATGGAGAGCATTTTCCAATACGAAAATTTTGGATCATTGTGTTGCTGAGAAGAGTTAAGCCTATCACAATTGATCATCACACAATGTTGTTGATAGTGTGGACAATATTCTCTTGGGTCTGCTCATTTCACTCAGCATAAGTTCTTGTAAGTCTTTCCATGTTGTTGTTTTTTTCTGAAATCTACCTGCTCATCTTTTCTTACAGCACAATAATGTTCCATTGCCTTCATATACCACAACTTGTTTAGCCATTCCCCAATTGATGGGCATCCCCTCAATATCCAATTCTTTGCCACCACAAAAGGAACTGATACACACACACACATATCTATATATATATATGTTTCCTTTCCCTTTTTCTTTTATCTCTTTGGGGCACAGATCTAGAAGTGATACTTCTGAGTAAAAGGGTATGCAGTGTTACAGCCCTTTGACCATAGTTCCACATTATTCTCCTAACATGTTGAACAGTTCACAGATACACTAACTGAATTTATATCTCTATTATTCCAAAGCCCTTCGGGAATTTGTCATTTTCCTTTTCTATCATGTTAGCCAATCTGATAGGTGTGAGGTGGTACCTCAGAGTTGTTTTTATAATTTGTTTTTGTTTGTTTCTTTGTTTTGCAGTGAATTTAATTTACTTTTTAAATTATGAAAGTATTTTATTATTTCCAGTTACATGTAGAGATAGTTTTCAACATTTGTTTTTATAAGATTTCTAGTTTCAAATTTTTCTCCCTCCCCTCCCCTCCCTGCCCCTCCCAAAGACAGCATGTAATCTGATATATGTTATATATGTACAATAACATTAAACATTTCTGCATTAGTCATGTTATAAGAGAAGAATCAGAGCAAAAAGGAAAAACCTCAAAAAAGAAAAACAGCACCAAAAACAAAAGAAATAGTATGGTTCAATCTGAATCTATATTCCACAGTTCTTTTTTTTCTGGATTTGGAGAGCATTTTCCATCATGACTCCTTAGGAACTATCTTGGACCATTGTATTGCTGAGAAGAGTCAAGTCTATCACAGTTGATCAACACATAATGTTGATGATACTGTGTACAATGTTCTCCTGGTTCTGCTCATCTCACTCATCATCAGTTCATGCAAGTCCTTCCAGGTTTCTCTGAAATCTGCCTGCTCATCATTTCTTACACCACAATAGAATTCCACTCCATTCATATACCACAACTTGTGTAGCCATTCCCCAATTGATGGGCATCCCCTCAATTTCCAATTCCTTGCCACCACAAAAAGACCAACTATAGGGACAGCTAGGTGGCACAGTGGATAGAGCACTGTTCCTGGATTCAGGAGGACCAGAGTTCAAATCTGGCCTCAGATACTTGACACTTACTAGCTTGTGTGACTCTGGGCAAGTCACTTAACCCCCATTGCCTCAACGAAAAAATTTTAAAAGATCAGCTATAAATATTTTTGTACATGTGGGTCCTTTCCCCTTTTTTATGATCTCTTTGGGGAAAAGACCCAAAAGTGGTATTGCTGGGTCGAAGGGTATGTACCGCTTTATAGCCCTTTGGGCATAATTCCAAATTGCTCTCCAGAATGGTTGGATCAGTTCACAGCTCCAACAACAATGCATTAGTGTTCCAATTTTCCCACAGCTTCTCCAACATTTATTATTTTCCTTTTTTGTCATATTAGCCAATCTGATAGGTGTCAGGTGGTACCTCAGAGTTGTTTTAATTTGCATCTCTCTAATCAGTAGTGATTTAGAGCATTTTTTCCATATGGCAATAGATAGCTTTGATTTCTTCATCATAAAACTGCCTGTTCATATCCTTTGACCATTTCTCATTTGGGGAATGACTTGGATTCTTCTAAATTTGATTTAGTTCCTGATATATTTTAGAGCTGAGGCCTTTATCAGAAGTACTGACTATAAAAATTGTTTCCCAGCTTTCTGCCTCCCTTCTAGTTTTGGATACATTGCTTCTGTTTGTACAAAAACTTTTAAATTTAATGTTATCAAAATCATCCATTTTGCATTTCACAATGTTATCTATCTCTTGTTTTGTCATAAACTGTTCTCCTTTCCAAATATCTGAAAGGTAAACTGTTCCTTCCTCTCCTAATTTACCTATGGTATCACCTAGTTGTTTTTATAATTATAACTGAAATATGTCCTTTTGACAAATAGAAAGTGAGCCTGGACAAAACCAGCCTCTCTCTGGAAATGGGTCTTTTTCTAATGGCACATGTAGGGAGGCACTCCAATATTTGCTCATTGAGGCTAGTTACAAATGGAGATATATCCTTCCACTTCCTTACAAAAGGAAGAGTGAAATGAATCCCTGCCTTTTTGAAATGGATGTCCTACAGGCATATTAAACTCCCCATGTTCACAAGAAGGAATCATCTTTCCCTTCAACCACATGCCTCTTCTGAACTTCTCTATTATTGTCAGGGATACCATAACACTTCAGGCCTCCAAAGCATTTTCTAATATGTGACCTACCATCTTATCTTTCTTGGAACCAAGGCTGAACCTCATTTTTTAATCACCATTGATTTTTTGTCTCTTTACATTTCCAGTTCAGTTTGATAATATATCTACCTTATATTTTCCTCTTGTATTTTTTTTGTCTTTTCACTTTGTTTTAATACTTAATAATTTTAAACCATTGCTTTCTCTGTATCCTTCACCTTGAACATATCTTTGGGATAATCATCTCCCTTCTCAGGGTCCCAGTATATTCAAATTTATTTATTTATTTAAAGTTTTGAATTCCAAATTCTAAAACTCTCTCATTCCTTCCCTCCCTACCCTTCCCAAGTCTGTAAGCATTCAGTATAGGTTATGCATATGCAATTACATAAAACAGTACCCTATTGGTCATTTTACATAAAAAGACTCAGGTAATAAAAAAAAAGAAAGCAAAAAATAGCATGCTTCACTCTGTGTTCAATCAATATCAGTTCTTTCTCTGGAGGTGTCTAGTATGGTTCATCATTAGTCCTTTGGGATTTTCTTGGATCTTTGTATTGCTGAGAGTAGTTAAGTCATTGGCAATTGCTCGTAGAACAATAATGCTGTCATCATGCATAATGTTCTGGTTCACTTCACTATACATCAGTTCATATGAGTCTTTATAGGTTTTTCTGAAATCATATTGCTTGTAATCTCTTAAAGCACAATAATATTTCAATACAATCATATACCACAGTTTGCTCAGCCATTCCTCAATTGATGTACATTCCTTCAATTTCCATTTCTTAGCCACCACAGAGTTGATATAAATATTTTGTTGTACAATTTTTTTCCTTTTGTCTTTTTCAGTTATTTTTGTTAACTGTTCCCCAATTGAGGGTAACATGATATTTATTTTACTTTACTCTTCTTTCACCCTATCCCTCCTCAAAAGGGATTTACTTCTGACTGCCCCCTTCCCCAATCTGCCCTCCCTTCTTTTACCACTCCCTCCTTATCCCCTTCCTCTCCTATTTTTCTAACTATTTAAAAAGAATCCATTTTTACCGTGCTTTCTAGAAGATTTAATAGAAATGAGTATGGGATTTTTTAAAAAGTCTTCTAATAGTCTAATCATAAAATCATATGTCTCTTGTATTTATATTTTAACATAATGTATTATATTAATAGAGTTTCTTATGTTGAATCAATCCTATATTACAAGAATAATCCCAATCTGGTCATAGGGTGTAATATTCTTAAATATGTTGCTGTACCCTACTTCCTAATATTTTATGTAAAAATTTTACATAAATATTCCTAAGGCTTATTTATTTATACTTTTTCTTTCTCTGTGTTTTCTCTCTCTGGTTTAAGTAAGAATACCATATTTATATCATAGAAAGAAATTTGAAAGATACCTACTTTTGTCATTATTGCATACTGCTTATATGATACTGAAATGCCTGGAATGTCCTTATTTTTACCTCTAAGCTTCCTTGGCTTTCTCTAAGTAAGAGGTAAAATCCTGCCTTCTGCAGCTTCCCCAATTCCCATCTAATTAATGCTTCTCCTCTAAGTTTTTCCTTCTATTTTGTATGTATCATTTAAGTACCTCTTTGTTTACATGCTATCATATCCATTTGATTTTAAGCTTTTTGAACATAATGACTTTCTATATGTTTACGAGTTTTGGAGAGTGAGAATTATTCTAAGGAGTATCAGTAAAGATAACTAAGCAATTACCCTACTCAAACTTACTTTATTCCTCAGATGTAAACTTTGGAAGGGAGACCATCATGAAAATATGACCCTGTTTCCCAGGTTCCTTTTCCTTAAAGTATTGGTATGGAAGATTAAAGCATATCCTAACCCAGAATCAACAGGTTTAGTGACATCTGCTTGAACTTGCTTTTGGAAACTTCTGGGCACTGAATTCCAAATGAGAGACATTTTTCCTGTATCTTCACACTGGGCATGAGGAAGTGCCACTAGCAGGGTTGAGCCAGCTCTGACTTTAACACACTGGCTCTGCTATTCTTCTGGGATTCTGGTCGGATGCAGTGGTGGCCCTGTGGAACTCAGAAATAATGGGTCACTGGCTATTGTGACCCTACCATGTTCTCTGAACTCTTTTAGAAGAGGAAGAGAAAGGAGATACAGAAGTCTGTAGCCCCTAGATAGAGTCAAAGGAGTATGTATGCATATTGGCTATTTTCCTTCCATTTATGATCCTTCTCCTCTTAATTGGCCAATGCCTACTTGTATGGTGTGAGTAAAGGTGGTGTGCATCAAGATTTTTGGAGCAAACATTACTAATAAGAGACTACAAAATAAACCCAGAAATCAATAGCATTTCTATTTAACAATTTTATACCTAAATAAATAATTGAAATTGGAGAAGCTTCTAGAACAACAAGGGACATAATGAAAAAGTACAGGGATGAAGGAGGAATCAGAAACAAGGGAATTCAATAACCTATTTTTTTACCCAGTGTTTAATAAATACAAACATATGAATAGCTTTGGAAAGAACTCCCTATTTAATAAAAACTGCTAGGAAAAGTAGAAAGGAACCAGAGAGAAAATAGACTTAGATCAACCATTTCTGTCATCTTCAACAATAAGTTCTAAATAGATATGTGACCTATATAATGAAGATCATACAATAAAAATTACAAGAAGGAAAGATTATATACCTTTCACAGATATGGGTAGGTAGTCTTAACCAAACAAGGAACAGAGGCAATTATAAATGAAAAATAAACAACTTTGGTTACATGAAATTGAAATGCTTCTGTACATACAAAATCAGTGCACCTCAGATAAGAAGGGAAGTGATCACATGGGGAAAAATTCCTTACATCAAATTTCTCAGGGGGTTGGGTTTAAGATATGCAACTAACAGATAGATATAAATATGAATATATATATACACATATACATATATGTATTTGAAAATCCCAACAAGGTTACTAATGAGAATTCCCACTAACACATAAATACTTATAATAGCAAAACCAAATCTTTCCCTATCAATTTTGTAATGGCTAAAGAAATTGTGGGACATGAAGGTCATATTGAATATTGATATGTAGACACAATGACCTTGATTAATACAGAAAAACATGGAAATATTTACAATATAAACTGAAGTCTGAAGTAAGCAAAACAAAGAACATACAGAAAGTGACTCCAATAATGTAAATGGAAAGAACAACCACAAAACAATCAAAAGGGAGTGTTGAAAAATTATATCATCTTGGCATTGTTCCACAGAAGAGATACAAGAAGACACTTCCCCCTTCCTTTTTTGCAGATGTGACAGTCCCATTATTGTGGTACAGTGTATATATTATCAGATATTTTGGAAGTATTGATTCATATTGGGGAGTTTTCTTCCTTTTTATTTTAAAAAGTATTGCTATATGGGATGTCTTCCATGGAGAGGGAAAAAGAAGAGATATTGAGAGAAATTTTGCTCATAAAAAGATATCCGTGGGGCAGCTAGGTGGCACAGTGGATAGAGCACTGGCCCTGGAATCAGGGGGACCTGAGTTCAAATCCGGACTGTGTGACCCTAGGCAAGTCACTTAACCCCAATTGCCTCACCAAAATAAATTTTAAAAAAAAGATATCCGTACAATTAGACTTTGAAAAATGTTATGCCCTGTTCAGATAATGGATTTGTAAAACTCCCTGCAGCTCAAAACTCTTAAACAAAGTGACCAAGTAGCCTCAACCTGCCAGCAGCAAGAATTACAGTGATTGCAGACCTGGGCAAAATTATAAAATTATTGTGACAGTTGAATTGAATAGGAGAATATTACAAAATGACATGTAAAAAACTCACTTTTTTAAAAAGGAAAAAGAAGGAATTAGAATACCATAGTTGAAAGAGTGATGCATGTGGATGTGAGGTCTAAGGAAACATGAGTTCAAATCCCTTCTCTGACACTAATCAGCTTGGGAATCAGGGGTATGTCACTGGACTTTTCTGAGCCTCAGTTTACTTAGCTTTAAAATAGAGATAATAATACATCCCAGGGAGGTTGGGAGAGTCAAGTGAGTTATGCATGAGTAGGCCAGACTTGAAGATGTTAGCCCAATCCTCACTCACACTAGGGTAGTACAGGTCCCACTGGGCATATGCTTATATCTCCCCTTCAGACAATCTTAAGGGCTTGGGGCACTGTCATGACTCATGAGCTACCACCAATGCTTTTCCCACAAGAACATAAGCTGATGTCATTTAGTCTACCTGACCTGCTTAATGTTCAGAAATGTGTATTTAATGCAGTGGTAGAGTTGAAACAAAAGGAACTCCAATCCCCAGAGTCATTTTCTAATACACATAGAGTCCAGGAGAAAGTGGGCTCAAGAGTAGAAAACACAGATGGGAAAAAGTTAACACCTAGTTCCTTGAAGTCCTTTTGCTGGAGTCCTCAAGATATTCCCCTTTTTTAGGGTGTAGCTTTCCTGCTGGGCTCCTTGTAAAGCCTTACCTCTGCTTGTCCTCATTGTGTGAAGTCTGCCCTCAGCTCCTGATGCAGACACTCACTGCTGCCTGCTGGGACACTGCTAGGACATTGTTGAAAAGTCCATATCCTCTTGTCCTATCTAGTTCACAATGTCCTACTTTGCTAAGTGGAGGAGGGAGAGGAAAGGAGAGGAGAGTGAGAGGATATACTTCCTACCCCCTCCCCAAGTGATTCCTTCTGAAGGACTTGGCTGCAGGCTTCCACCAATGAACTGCTAGAAATTGAAATTCCCTCATTCCAAATTGGCTCTGGATTTCTAAGACCTGCCAGGGACTTAGTCACATTCCTCAACCAATCTGCATTGACCTCCTGTCACACTTAATAAAATGCCAGAGATGATGCCTGAGTATGATTCACATCTAGTTCACACTTCTGGATTTCTCATTCAATTTACATGGGTTCTTAGCTGATGGAGGTAAGACCATGGTAGGAATGGTCTGTAGAGGGGAGGGAGATGGATTGATTGACAACTCACAGCCATTGTTACACATAGAGGATGTTTTACTAGCATTAAGGTACAAAGTGTTATTAACTGGTATCCTAGAGTTGTAAGAATTGAGAACTACTTGGCTCACAACAGCCTTGGAAGGAGGGGGGTGCACTTACCTTTAGCCCATTTTACAATTCAGACATTGGAGAGATGACGTGACTTCTGAGGTGTGCTGGTAAATGTCTATCAACTGGCTCTCTGGGGCTGGGGCGAGGGGAGGAATCCAACAAACATGTTTAAGTTTAAGTTTCTTTATTAACATTTTTGCACGACTTTTTTGAATCTATATAATCCAAAAAAACCCCAATAAGGGTATGACAGAATTTTCACATTTCTTCTTGAGTACTTAGGCCACAGAGAAGTATGTAAGGATATCAGGATGTACATCCTAAACTGATTTCTTCCCAGGAAAGATGGCAAGGTGATGGCCTAATTGTCTGCCTGGAGAGGAGGGAAGCATGGCTTGTAAAGGGACTGGCTAAATGTAGTGGGCTAGGTGAATTTGTGATTGCTCACCAAGGAGGCTGGGCATGGATTCCAAAACAGTGAGGAATAAGTCCCTTAAAGCTCCCTCTCTGGAGGTTAGAGGAGTGAATGCTGAGATGGGTGAAGTGAAGCACTTATTCATTGTGTGACTCAACTCTACCCCCATGGTCATCCCCCTAGTGACTCCCTTTCCAAGCAGTTCATTTCCTTTCTTTGGGCTTCTTTTCCTTCATGTCAACAATGGGCATCACAATGCTTATGCTTTCTCCTTTGGAATTAGTGAGAGTTCTTACAGGGGTCTTGTGAAGATCAAAGGGAGTATGTGAAAGGTTCTTTGTAATCCTTAAAGCACATGTGATCTGCAAAGTATTCCTTAACATTCGGAGATTATCATAGGAAATCCAAAATTTCAGGCATGTATTTGACCTAGAGACAGACTTATAGGCACCCGACTAGGAGGTGATCATTCAGTCTTTAATGAAATGATGAATTCCATGTTTGTTCTTTCTCCTGACACAATTCATTTAGCCACAGATAATTTGCATATCCTCTTTTACATCCTTTTCTGCAGTTAGCTCTTTTCCCTCCCCCTCTTCATACTTCCCTCCTTTCTGTCTCTCATCTATCTATCTGTCTATCTATCTATCTATCTATCTATCTATCTATCTATCTATCTATCCATAGACATCTCTATATCTCTACTTATATATCTATATATATCTATATCTCTCTATATATATATCTGCATCTGCATTTGTATATGTATATACACACATATATACACATGCACACACACACACATATATGTATGCATTATAAGAGTTTGGATATGTTTTTTTATCTCCTATTAGACTGTAATGCCTAAGGATTTAGGTCTGTGCTTAATTGGTTTCTCAGAGAAAAGGGGAAAAGAATGGCCCCCTCTTCTCTTGTCTGAGGGATTGTCAAAATGCCAGCCTAATAAGGAGCTATTATCAGAACAGTAACTCAGGATATAAGATTTCCATGGTAACAGACAAGTCACTATGACAACCAGAGGTAGGGCCCCACTGATTCAGCTTTCAACAACACAATTCTTCCTCAGCAGGGCCTCCCAGACTGAATGGGGTGGGGGTGGGGCTGCAGCTTAAAGCCCACATAGCTCATATTGGGATCTTATCTCCATTCAGAGACTTTGCCAGCATCTCCCTGTCCCCCATTCCCACAAGACAAATAAAAGAATAAGGATGTGGTAAAATATACCAAGAAGAGCACATTAATGCTTAAAGTGCTCCCTTGCCACTGCTCTCCCAACAGCCTCCTCATTCCCAGGAGGGAGGGTTATCTAATCTAACCTGTGGATTCTTGACTGAGGACTAGGCTGACTTCCTCCTTGCTGTAGAGACTTTGTCATGTCTCCCTTCAATTAACAGTAGACATAGCTTCTGCACAGTCACCTCAGAAAAAAGAAGGTGGGAGGTGAGCTTTGAAAACATGATAACTTCTGTCTGGAGACATTCCTAGGTTATAGAGCCCCAGGATTGCAGAGACTCTGCTCAGGTTATACTCTAGACCTTCCTCACTCTGAGCCTTCAATGGCCATAAAATATTGGAAATGTAATTCAAACAAGAAAAGAAGGAAAATGGTACTAAATAAGGGCCTGGGTACAAGACCAGGCTTTTTTGCCTCATTGTCCCAGTGATTGGGACAATGCTTGGTACATAATAGGAGTTAAACAAATGTCTAATAATTAATTGATTGATGTCCAAACCAGAGGTCTTTCCTTTGTGTCACAGCAAATGAGTGGAATTTGTGGGGTGAGAGGAGGAGAAACATAGCTTGTTATGGGATTAGCTAGAATGGGCTAAGTGAATTTGTGCTTACTCACCAAGGAGGGGGGACAGCTGAAGGTGATGGGGGTCAGGAATGATTCCCAACCTACAATGATTAAGGCCCCAGCAGCATGGTTTCTGGAGGTCAGGAGGGTGAGCGCTGAGACAGATGTGGAATGAAGGTTCAATCTAAGTCCTGTGGTCATCCTGACACCAACATTCTTTCGAGGCAGGATATCGCCCTTCTCTTGGCCTTTATTCCTTCATCTGGGCAATGAACATCATAATACTTGCACTCTTTATCTCATAATTAGGGTGATAATTGACACAGGAGGCATGATATGTATCAATGTGGCATATGAAAGGTTAATTATAATTATAATCCTCAAAGCACTTGCAATCTGCAGAACATTCTTTAGCATTCAGATATTCTCTTGGAAAATTCAAGATTTCAGAACCATGGACAGACACATGGTTTGGAGGTGATCAGTAGGTCCTGGAATGGAATGATGAAAAGAATAATTCTTCCTCCTGACTCAATTCTTGTAGCCACCACTGGTTTATATGTCTTCGTATACATATTGTTCTGCAGCAAGCATCTATATTAACTTCTCTCTCTCTCTCTCTCTCTCTCTCTCTCTCTCTCTCTCTCTCTCTCTGTCTGCTTTTGTCTGTCCATCTTTCTGTCTCTCTTTTTCTCTCTCCCTCCTCTCCTCCATTAGATTGTGAGATACTTGAGTAAATGGTTTGTTGATCAATAGATTAATGTTGAAATATATTGATTTTAACAGAGAAAAATAGGTGTATTTTTATGATTCTGTGCCTTTCAATAGACCCCAGGGGACTAGCCAGCTTGTAATCAAGGAGAAATAGATGTTCCATTTGCACCAGATGAGCCATTCTAACCCAGTAAAACCTGGGCTTCCCAGAAGAAAAACCAGCTCAGAATGAAAAAGTGAAGCAGGGATTGGGTTGGGAGTTTTGGGGATACTACTTCTCCATTCCTTTAAGATGATGACACCAGGTTTCTATGGTGGTTCTGATAGCCAGCAGCATTTCTGGGACCAAAGTGAAGGGACTTGTTTCTGCTGATGCCAGATATTAGGGGAAATAGAGGTAAGGTGGCTAGGAGGACATGGGGCTGGTCTCACCATGGTTTCTGTTCTGCTTCATGGCCAGATGCCCCAGCAGTGGGGCTGACAATATTCAGTTATGCAACCTCCTATCCTTATTCCTGGTGAAAAGTGATTCAGGCTTTCTTCAGTAGCTGCTATGATGGTCCAATGAACTTTTATTTTGCAAACCTTCTATATAAACTTCTTCATTTACAGTGCCCTCCCAGTGTCTGGTGGGGAGTGGGCAGAAGAGACACAATGTTCTCGAGGCCTCAGAAGGGTGCACCTTCCAGAAGGATCTAGCAAGTCCAAAAGGATTCCAGTGAAGCACCTGTGATGAACTGGGTGTCTTAAGTCTGAGCATTAGTCTATTCACTCTCTAAGAAGATCATAACCATGATCTTCACAATCATCATCCCCCTTCATGGTCTGCAGGGTAATGGCTTCTTTGATCAGAGCAACTTCTGAACACCACAGATAAATCTGTGATCTGAAGAGGTGGAGGTGAATACACACCACCCCCCAGATCAAATACAGATCCTGGGTATATTGGTGCATCTCAAGATTACAAAATGCCCTCTTAGTACCATTGACTTCTTTCCTTATAATAAGAATTTTCCTAGGGTAAAACACAAGACCTTTCTAAGATTTTAAAGAGGAGGCTGCTTGGGTGTTCCAGAAAGAGCACTAGATGAACAACCAGGAGATCTGGCTCTGCCACCCACTAGCTGTGTTACCTTTGACAGGTCTCTTCTCCTGTCTAGGTCTTCCACTCCTCATTTGTCAGATGAGAAGGTGATGTAGGTGTTTGATCTCCATGGAATTTTCCTGCTCTGACATACCAGGAATCTGATTAACCCACACTAGTGACTGTTTAACAGCTGGTACCCAAAAAATAGTATGCTTGACATACTTTAAAGTTTAATGTAAACTATTTTTAATTGTATGTTTAATTTATGGAATAAAACAAGCATTTCTATAATGTAGTACGATAAAAATATGATACATTAAACTGCAAATCTGCTTTGTGCAAATTACTTTCAAATTTATAATAAATTATCACATAAATTACTCTTTTCTTCCTTTCTGCCATTGCTCCTGTCCCAGAGATGGCAAACATTAGACACAAATAGATATGTGAATGTATAAATGTATGCATGTGTGTATGTATGTATATAGAATTATTCTATACATATGCCTATTTGTCAGTTCTTTCTCTGGATGCAGAGAGCATCTTCATTTGTCCTTTATATTTAATTTGTGTATTGATGAGTCAAAATAACTTATTCAGTCAAAGTTGTTCTTTTTTAATTGTAAAAATATTTTATTATTTTATAATTACATGTAAAGATAGTTTTAAGCATATGTTTTTATAAGATTTTTAGTTTCAAATTTTTCTCCCTCTCTCCCTTCAATATGATATAGGGTATATAAGTAGAATCACATTAAACACATTTCTGCATTAGTCATGTGAAGGAAGAATCAGAACAAAATGGAAAAATCCCCCAAAAGAAAAAAGCAACAAAATTGTAAACTATGGTTCAATCTGAATTTGGATTCAACAGTTCTTTTTTTCTGCATATGGAGAGCATTTTCCATCATGAGTCCTTTGGAATTGCCTTGGATCATTGTATTGCTGATAAGGGCTAAGTCTATCACAATTGATCATCATACAACATTGCTGTTACTGTGTACAGTGTTCTCCTGATTCTGCTCATTTCACTCAGCATCAGTCCACTTAAGTCTTTCTAGATTTTTCTGAAATCTTGCCTGCTCATCATTTCTTACAGCACAATAATATTCCATTACATTCATATACCCCAACTTGTTCAGCCCCTCCTCAATTAATGGACATTTCCTTGATGTCCAATGATTTGTCCCCACAAAATGAACTGCAATAAATATTTTTTGTACATTTGGGTCCTTTTCCTTTTTTTCTAATCTCTTTGGGATGCAGACCGAGAAATGGTATTGCTGGGTCAAAGGGTATGCACAGTTTTATAGCCCTTTGGGCATAATTCCAAATTGCTGTCCAGAATGGTTGGATCAGTCCACAGCTCCACCAACAATGCATTAGTGTTGCAATTTTTCCACAGCTTCTCCAACATTAAATATTTTCCTTTTTTCTCATATTAGCCAATCTGATCGGTGTGAGGTGGTAAATTAGAGCTGTTTTAATTTGCATTTCTCTAATCCATAGTGATTTGGAGCATTTTTTCATATGGCAAAAGATAGCTTTGATTTCTTCATCTGAAAACTACCTGTTCATATCTTCTGAGTCTTTCCCAATTGCGGACCGACTTGCATTCTTATAAATTTGATTCAGTTCCCTATTTATTTTAGAAATGAGTCCGTTATCAGAAAAACTGCCTGTAAAAATTGCTTCCCAGCTTTTTTCTTTCCTTCTGATTTTGGTTGTATTGTTTCTCTTGGTACAAAACCTTTTTAATTTAATGTAATCAAAATCATCCATTTTGCATTTTATTATATTCTCTCTCATTTTTAGTCATAAATTCTTCTCCTCCTCAGATATCTGAGAGGTAAACCATTCCTTTCTCTCCTAATTTACCTATGTTATCACCCTTTATGTCTAAATCACGTATGGATTTTGACCTTAGTTTGGAGTACAGTGTAAGATTTTAGTCTATGCCTAGGTTCTGCCATACTATCTTCCACTTTTCCCAACAGATTTTTTGTTAAATACTGAGTTCATACCAGAGAAAGTGAATTCTGTGGGTTTATCAAATAAGAGATTACTATAATCATTTACAAATGTGTCTCCTGTACCTAACCTATTCTATTGATCCACCACTCCATTTCTTATCCAGTACTAAATAGCTTTTGATGACTGCCACTTTAGATTTGGTACTTCTAGCCCACCTTCCTATGTATTTTTTTTCATTAATTCCCTTGGTGTTTTTGACCTTTTGTTCTTCCAAATTAATTTTGTTATTGTTTTTTTCTAGCTGTATAAAATATTTTAGGTATTCTGATTGATATGGCACTGAATAAGAATGTTAATTTAGGTAGAATTTTCATTTTTATTGTATTAGCTTGACCTATCCATGAGCAATTGCTATTGTTCCAATTATTTAGACCTGATTTTATTTGTGTGAAAATATTTTTGTAATCGTGTTCATAAAGTTTCTAGGTGTGTCTTATCAGGTAGACTCCCAAATATATTATATTATCTACAGTTGCTTTAAATGGAATTTCTCTTTCTATATCTTGCTGCTGGAATTTGTTGGTCATGTATAGAAATGCTGATGATTTATGTGGATTAATTTTATATCCTGCAACTTTGCTAAAGTTCTTAATTGTTTCAAGTAGGTTTTAGTTGATTTTCTAGGATTCTCTAAGTACACTATCAAATCTTCTGCAAAAAGTGGTAGTTTTGTTTCCTCTTTGCCTTTTCCAATTCCTATAATTATTTTTCTTCTCTTATTGACAAAGCTGACATTTCTAGTATAATATTAAATAATAGAGATGATAATGTACATCCCTGTTTCATCCCTGATCTTACTGAGAATGTCTCTAACTTACCCCCTTTACATATGATGTTTGGTGATGGTTTTGGATAGATACTGATTATTATTATAAGAAAAGCTCCATTTATTCCTATACTCTCTAGTGTTCTTTTTTTTTTTTTTTTAGTGAGGCAATTGGGGTTAAGTGACTTGCCCAAGGTCACACAGCTAGTAAGTGTTAAGTGTCTGAGGCCGGATTTGAACTCAGGTACTCCTGACTCCAGGGCCGGTGCTCTATCCACTGTGCCACTTAGCTGCCCCTCTAGTGTTCTTAATAGGAATGAGTGCTGTATTTTGTCAAAAGCCTTTTCTGCATCTATTGAGATAATCATATGATTCTGTCTAGTTTTGTTATCAATGTGGCTGATTATGTTGATACTTTTCCTAATGTTGAACCAGCCCTGCATTTCTGGTATAAATCCCACCTGGTCATAGTGTATTATCCTGGTGATCACTTGCTGTAATCTCCTTGCTAATATCTTATTTAAGATTTTAGCATCAATATTCATTAGGGAAATTGGTCTACAATTTTCTTTCTCTGTTTTGGTTCCGTATTTTGTCATAACAGGAATTTATGTCATAAAAGGAATTTGGTAGAACTCCTTCACCTAATTTTGGAAATAATTTGTATAGTATTCAAATTAATTGTTCTTTAAATAATTGGTAGACTTCACTTGTGAACCCATCTGGCCCTGGAGATTTTTTTCTTAGGGAATTCATTGATGGCTTCTTCAATTTCTTTTTCTAAAATGGACTTATTTAAGGATTTTATTTCATCTTCTGTTAATCTGGGTAGTTTATATTTTTGTAAATATTCATCCATTTCATTTAGATTGTCAAATTTATTGACAAACATTTGGGCAAATTAGCTCCTAATTATTGCTTTAATTTCCATTTCATTGGTGGTGAAATCACCACTTTCATTTTTGATATTGATAATTTGGTTTTCTTCTTCATTTTTTAAATCAAAATAACCAAAGGTTTATCTTTTTTATTTATTTTTTTCATAAATCCAGCTCTTAATTTTATTTATTAGTTTTATACTTTTCTTACTTTCATTTTTATTAATCTCTCCTTTGATTTTCAGAATTTCTAATCTAGTATTTAATTGGGGATTTCTATTTGTTTTTTTCTATCTTTTTTAGTTGCATGCCCAATTCATTGATGTCTTCTTTCTCTATTTTATTCATGAAAGCATTTAGAGATATAAAATTTCCCTTAATTACTGCTTTGGCTGCATCCCATACATTTTGGCATGTTGTCTCATTGTTTTCATTGTCTTGGATGAAGTTATTGATTGTTTCTATGATTTGTTGTTTGACCCACTCATTCTTTTTTTTGTTTTGTTTTGTTTTTTGGTTTTTTTAGTGAGGCAATTGGGGTTAAGTGACTTGCCCAGGGTCACACAGCTAGTAAGTGTTAAGTGTCTGAGGCCGGATTGGAACTCAGGTACTCCTGACTCCAGGGCCGGTGCTTTATCCACTGCGCCACCTAGCCACCCCCCACTCATTCTTTAGGATGAGATTATTTAGTTTCCAAGTAATTTTCAGTCTGTCTTTCCATGGCTCTTTATTAGATACAATTTTTATTGCATCATGATTGCATTTATTATTTCTGCCCTTCATCATTTTACTGTGAGGTTTTTGTGTCCTAATAAATAGTCAATTTTTGTGTATGTGCCATGTACATGTGTCAAGATAATGGAATGTGATAGATGAGATTTAGCAGATACTCAGGGGCCCACCTGGAGACTGGTTTAAACTGATTGAATTGGATAAGGTGACTGACTGCTGATTGGATTATTGGCTTACTTCCAGTTTACTAGATTGTAAGCACACCTAGCTGGTACTTAAGGGTACTTAAGAAAGTAATTGTTCTCAGAAGCTAAAAACTCTGAACTTTACATGGAGACCACCTTCAGGTCCAGTGAACCAATGAATTTGAATGACACTAGCCAATCAGCTTGAAGAACCTCCTATTTCTGGGAGGAGAACAAGAAGGAGGAAGCAGATGCCGGCGAGACAGCTCTTCCTCTTTGGCTTCAAAACATCAGCATGGTGGCAGGGAACTTCAGAAGTGGGAGCTTAGGAAGGCTAGGATTGCCAACTTATAGGAAATCTATTCTCAATCTTTCTCTTTCTTTTACTATTTTTCAATAAACCCTTAAAAAACCTAAACTTGTTTATCAGTGATTTTAGTCAGTTTACCCCCCAAAACTCGGGGGACAGATTAGAACCCACATTTAGAATTTTAAATTACACATACAGCTGAGACAATAGTATATTCTTTTCTATCCCCATTCATTTTCTCCAGAAGCCCATCATATTTAATTTTTCTAAAATTCTATTTACCTCTTTAACTTCTTTCTTAGTTATTTTGTGTTTAGATTCATCTAGTTCTGAATGGGGAAGGTTAAGATACTCTATTACTATAGTTTTGCTCTCTACTTCCTCTTGTAACTCATTTAACTTCTGTAAGAATTTGGATGCTATACAAGTTGCTACATATATGTTTAGTATTGATATTACTTCATTTTCTAGGGTACTTTTTAGCAACATATAGTTTCCTTCCTTATCTATTTTAATTGGATCTATTTTTTCTTTTGCTTTGTCTGTGGTAAGGATTGCTCCCCCTGCTTTTTTGACTTCAGCTAGAGAATAATTTATTCTGCTCCATCCTTTTACCTTTGCTCTGTGTGTCTTTACTCTGCTTCAAATGTGTTTCTTTTAAACAACATATTGTAGGATTCTGTTTTTTAATCCACTCTGCTATTTGATTTAGTTTTATGGGATATTTCATCCCATTCACAGTTATGATTGCTAACTGTATATTTTTCTCCATCCTATTTCCCCCTTTTTTGTACTTTTTTCTTCCTTAACCTCATTCCTCTTCACCAGCATTGTGCTTCTCACCACTGCCTCTCTCAATCTCTTTCCTTTTATCAGTCCCCCTCCCTTTTTCCCCTTTCTTCCCCTGCTTCTGCCTTCCCTTCTATCAGTGCCCTCATTTTGCCCTTATCCTTTTACTTCCCAAAATGGTAAGTTAAATTTCTTTATCCAAATGAGTATATATGTAATTCCCTCTTTCAAATAAGTCTGATGAGAGTAAGGTTGAAACAATGCTCACCCCCTCCCTTCTTTATCTCTACTGTAATAGGTTTTCGTGCGTCTTCATATAATGTAATTAACCCTATCCCACCTCCCCTTTCCTCTTCTCACTATACATTCCTTTTTTCCACCTCTTAATTTTCCTTATAACATCACATCAGAGTAAATTTACACATATACCCTCTATCTATATTCCTTCTATCTGCCTAAATAGAGATATAGTTCTCAAGATTTTTTTAGTATTATCTTCCTGTGTAGGGATGTAAACAGTTTAACCTTATTAAATATTTTTTTCCTGTTTACCTTTTTATACTTCTCTTTTGAATTTGAAGATCAAATTTTCTGTTCAGTTCTGGTCTTTTCATCAGGGAATTTTGAAAATCCCCTATTTCATTGAATTTTTCCCCCGAAAGATAATGATCAGTTTTGCTGGGTGGTTGTTTCTTGGTTGCAATACAAGCTCCTTTGCCTTCCGGCATATAATATTCTAAGATTTCTAATCCTTTAATGTTGAAGTAGACAGTTCCTGTGCAATCCTGACTGTGGCTACATGATATTTAAGTTGTTTTTATTCTTTTTTTCTGACTGACTGTTAATTCTTGAATTTGGCAACAAGATTCCTTAGAATTTTCCTCCTCTTTCAGGAAATGATCAGTGGATTCTTTCAATGATGGTTTTATCCTCTGATTCTACAATATAAGGGCAGTTTTCCTTCATAATTTCCTGGAATATGGTGTCTAGGTTATGTTTTTTTTTAATCATGGCTTTTAGTTATTCCAATAATTCTTAAATTATCTCTCCTGGATCTATTTTCCAAATCAGTTCTCTTTCTGATGAGGCATTTCACATTTTCTTCTATTTTTTTCATTTTTTTGATTCTGTTCAACTGATTCTTGGTGTCTCACAGAGTCATTAGCTTACATTTGCCCAATTCTAATTTTTGAGGCATTATTTTCCTCAATAAGATTTTGCACCTCCTTTTCCATTTGACCAATATTTTCCCATTTGGTCAGTTGTATTTTTAAGGAATTATTTTCTTCAGTCAATTTTTCTGCTTCCTTTTACAAGCTGACTCTTATTTTCATAATTTCCTTGTGTAACTCTCATTTGTTCTTATTTATTTTCCCATTTTTTCTTCTACCTTTCCCATTTGATTTTTACCATCGATTTTTGAGCTCTTCCAAGAAGGCTTTATGGTCTTGAGACCAATTCATCTTCCCCTTTGATTCTTCACATGTAGGAATTTTGACAGTGTTGTCCTCATCTGAGTTTGTGATTTGGTCTTCTCTGTCACCATCGAAGCCCTCCATGGTAATGGCCCTTTATGTTTCTTACTCATATTGTAGCCTTTTTTTTTTACTTTTAAAATTGAGGTCTGCTCCTGGGGCACAGGGGCCACTGTTGCAAGATTCTTGTTTTGTGGGATAGGCACCTGGTTGTTGGCTTTATGCTCTGAGGCCTCTGTGGCATATGTATTCCTCACCACCCTACCCTGTGCTTGCTCCCTGCACTGGGATGGCTTAGCCAAGTTGGGCCTATCCTGTGGGTGGTTCTCTAGCTGGCAGTTTGATGTCTCAGCTGGTGCTGGTGGGTCTCACAACTGTCCTGCTTTGTCACCAGCCTGCTGAGCTAGAACCAAGGGGCCTCACCTCCTTTTCTGTGTTGTAGCTTGGTGCCTCCTCCTGACTTGCCCAGACCCCCTCTGAGCTGCACTGTACTGTGCTGGGCTGTACTATGCTGTGCTGAGCTATGCTGTGCTCCCCTTTTACCCAAGTCAGACCAACCTTTCCTGAAGTCTTCTAAATTATCTCAAGTTGGAAGATTGTGTCTCTCTGTGGGTTCTGTGGTTTCACAATCCATTTAGAGACTTGATTTAATGTTGTTTTTGAGTGAAATTTGGGAGGGCTCAGGCATTTTTCCATCTCTTTCTTAAGTCTAGACAATCAACAAAACAATAAATCAAGCCCTGATTGCCAGTTTCTGTGGTGTAAATGCTAACACTAGAAATTTCACAATTAGCTCTCTCCAGCTGGTATGACCTGGCTCCAGCACATCCCTGCACTGATTGTAATAAGGCTTGCCAATGTTTCTAAAAGAAGACACCCAACTGAAAGATTTAAATAATATTTCCCCTTTTGGAACATTTACATTTTGTTTTCTTATGAATTTCACATTCAGAAAAAATAAAGAATATATATACAAAATAGAACAGAAAAAAAATTGGTATAGTTTTTCCTTATGTTAAAATTTATTCAAAGTCCTGTTCCAGAGTGGGTGTTTGGTTTGGTTTTGGTTTGGGGGAAAATATTTATGCAAAATCACTTATAGAAAGAAACCAATGAGATTGTATTGAAGGGTCTCCAAGATTTCCTCCATCTCTGAAATACTAAAATTCTAATCCTTGGCAACTCCTCCTCCCTCTATGCATTTCAGTCAAGGAAAGTTTACTTCATATGGTCTATGAAGGATTCCAGGTTCCCAGGATGGGGAGGACCTGTCTGACAGGAATGCTAGAGGATTTTGTTTGGGATCCTGAGAACCTGAGGAGGTGGCTAACCCGGAATGAGAGCAGGAGGGAACTTAGCAAAGGGGAAATTGCTTTCAGGGCCTGAGCCCTCATAGGCATCTAGTGGTGAAAGGGGAAGAGCCCTGATCTAGAATTTAAGGGACCTGGCTTCTACCTCATGGGCTGGGTGAGCTTGGACACATGAAGTTCCCATCTTCGACCTCCCTTTTCTCCTCTCTACAATGAAAAGGGATTGTCCTAGATGATTTCTGAGTCCTCTCCAGCAGTGGAGCCTGTGGTCTTCATTCCCAAGCTGGACTTTTCAAGTCAATTCAGCAAGCATTTACTAAGTCCCTACTGGGTGCTGACTGGACTAGGAATAATATAAGATGAAGATAGCAGAGTCTGGGATGTGGGAAGGTGGGGGAGTTAGTGGAAGTAACAGATACAAAAAAGGGAGAAAAGTATAAAATAACAAGAAAACAAGAAAAAAAACAAAAGTTCACAAGAGAGAATGGAAACAAATTGGATGATTTGTTCATTACTTCTTTAATATATATATTTAAACCGATATGCAAAAGAAGCTTCTCTTATCACATATGATGCTCTTTTTTCCTTTTGTGTGCTTGAGTTTGTTGATAATTGCTAAATTCATAATCAAAACATAAAACACTGAATTGTTTTTAATTCCCTGCCTTTAATGACTTCAGTCTACTGGGGGCTGGGAGTCACTTAACCCTCATTGCCCAATCAAAAAACAAAACAAATTAAATTAAAATACACAATAATAATCATTATTTTAAAAAAGAATATAGAGTATCAGGACTGGGAATGTGCTTGGATCATAGAATATCAGAGCTGGGAGGGCCCTTAGATCCCAGAACTTAGTGACAGAGATGGAAAGGAACTTGCAGAACTGGAGTTGGGAGGGTCATAGGTCATAGGATGGCAGAGCTGGGATGATCCTCAGGACATAGAAGGTCAAGCCTTGGAGGGCCCTTCAACCAGATACTGGAAGCACTAGAAAGGTCACAGCTTGTGAATGGGCAGAGCTCTGAGGGTCCTCAGAACCCTCAGTGTCAGAGCTGGGAAGAAATTTGGCCAAGTTTGCAGAGCTTGTGACAGGGAAAGCAGCTTCTCTCTGTGGAGGGAATGACCCTCCTGGAAGTGGGACTCAGACCAAGGAGCAAGATATACATTACCTGTGATCTATGATTCTTTGGAGCTAATTAATGCCACCCCCTCACCCCAGCATCTTGCCTGGGGCAGAGATGGATTGTGTTTGCTACAAATACAGTCTGTCTAATCCTCCCAGTGATTTTTAGTAATATATTAATTAATAAAGTAAAACTTAGCCCCCTGCCACAGTATAGCTGATTTCTGTTAGATGGTTTGGTTCAGTAAGTCCCTAAAGATTTAAATCATGCAGTGCATGCAGCAAGGGAAGCCTACCCAGGCCCATTGGCCAGAGAGCTACCACTGACTCGCTGGATTTTTGTCCCTGTGGTAAAAAGCAGGTTTGTTCAGTCACTGTGGAATGAGACATGGCTCTCGGCCTTTGCAGGAAGGAAGGTCCACATAAAGGTAGCTGGCCCAGCTTTGTTGACCAGCCTTTCAATATAACCTCACTAGAAGCTGAGCCAATCCCCAGTTGCCATGGTGACCAGTCTGTCTCCAAGGCTACTCACAAGCATGAGCTGCTGACCAGAATACCAATTCTTTGCAGGGCTTGTGTTATGATCTCTAAGCCAAGAGCAAAGGTGGGCTTCTTTCCCACTGTGCTCTGGACAGCCAGGTTGGCACAGATATGAATTACTTGGTGCTACAAAATAACAGGTGATATGTGTGTGTACACATAGATATTTCATAGACACATTTACACATATGGAGCAGAATGGGCAAAGCCAGGGCTAGAGGCAAAGAGAGAAGCTAACGTCAGAAGCCTATGTCTAAGAAAATATGTAAACCAACTGGGGATACAAGACTTGAGGAAGGAGAAGTAAGAAACATGCCAGTCATGATTCCAGTCACAAATTCAAGGGTCAAGTCCTATCTGGGTGCCAGTAAGTCTGGCCTCAGCCTAAATCCATTAAAGAACTCTTTTCTTTTCCAAGATAGTCACTGAACTGTTAATGGAATGCTATGTAAATCACAAGTGCCTTAATGATTACAAAGCACTTTTCAGAGGTCTCATTTAATCCTAACAAGGGCATTGTTAGACCTCAGTGAAGTAGAAAATGCAAGTATTATTTTCCATTTTCCAAATAAAATCGAGTCATAAAGAAGAATGTTCAAATGCCTCCTATGTGGTAGGTCCAGTGCTAAGCTCTGTTGTTTGTCCTGCATTATCCAAGAGGACCATGACATCAGGGTGATGTCATGACTTTCAGTGAGCAAGGGTTGTGCATGGTCACCAACCTTACTCTTTCCTCTGGAGTCATCAGGATGACTGGATCTGACCAAGATGTTTTTAAAAGCAATTGGGCTTAGGTGACTTGCCCAGGGTCACACAACTAATAAGTGTCTGAGGTCAGATTTGAACTCAGGTCTTCTGAACTTTAGGGCGAGGCCTCTATCCATGGCACCAACTAGCTGCCTCAGTAAGCTCTGAGAATACAAATAGAAGCCAAAAGACAAATAGTCCCTGACCTCCAGGAATTTATATTCCAAAGAGGAAACTCAACTTACAAAAAGGAGTAAAGTGGGGGATGTGAGCATGGGGACGGTCAGGGAGAAGGTGTATGGAGGCAGGGTCAAAAGTAAATCCTAAGAGCCCTTAGAGGAATGAAGGAGTGAAAATGGTTGGCTTGGACCTTTCCTTAAAATGGAAGCTCAGGCAGGAAGTGATCAATCAGAAGAAGGGACTGCAGAGTGGAGGGATGGTTCAGGGTGAGAAGGGTGCTGAATGATGGTGGAGAAAGAAGCTGAGAGAGTCAGCAGCAGGGCCTGGGGCTTTTAACCTCCCCTTTCTCTGTACCCTAGCTTCTTAAACTGAATGTGGTGGTCACTATTTTATATAACTCAGGGTGGTGTGAAATATTTCTCAGACAAAAAGGGGTCTTGAGCAAAAGTTTAAGAAGCCCTGCTCTATACAAAGAGGAAAGGAGACCATACAGACTCAAAAAAAACCCAACCATTTTTATTTGAAATTTTGAATTCTTAATTTTATCCCTACCTCCCTTCCGTCCCACCTCCCTGAGGCAGTTAGCAATGAGATTTAGGTCTATCTGCAATTTTGAATAAGAAGACTCAGAAGAAATAAATAGAAATTGACAAGGAAATGGACAATAGGATGCTTTGGTCTATATTCAATCAATATCAGTTCTTTTCCCTGGAGGATTAGTTTGCTCCATCATTAGTCCTTTAGAATTGTCTTGGATTATTGTATTGCTGAGAATAGCTAAATCATTCACAGTTTTGTATTATTTTTTATTGTTGTTACTGTATACAACATTCTCCTAATTCTGTTCATTTCACTATACATCATTTCACGTTAAGCCTTTCCAGGTTTTTCTGAAATCATCCTGCCTCTCGTTTCTGATAGCACAATACTATTCCATTACAATCACATGCTATACCTTGTTTAGCCATTCCCCCATTGATGGACATTCTCTTGATTTCCAATTCTTAACCACCACAAAAGGAGCTGCTATAAATATTTTTGTACAAATAGATTGTTTCAGAGGGCAGCTGGGTGGCGCAGTGGATAAAGCACTGGCCCCAGATTCAGGAAGACCTGAGTTCAAATATAGCCTCAGACACTTGACACTTACTAGCTGTGTGACCCTGGGCAAGTCACTTACCCTTATTGCCCCACAAAAAAAAAAATTGTTTCCCCATTTTTTTGATGTCTTTGGGATATAAACCTAACAGTAGTATTGCTAGATGAAAGGATATGCACAGTTTTATAGCATAGTTCCAAATTGCTCTCCAGAATGGTTAGATCAGTTCACAACTTCACTAACAGTCAATTAATGTCCCAGTTTTCCTACATCCCCTCCAACATCCAACATTTTCCTTTTTTGTTACATTGCTCATTCTGACAGGTATGAGACGATACCTCAGAGTTGTTTTAATTTGAATTTCTCTGATCAATTGCTATTTAGAACATTTTATCATATGACTATAGATAGCTTTGATTTCTTTGTCTAAAAATTGCCTGTTCTTATTCTTTGACTATCAATTGGGAAATGACTTTTATTTTTATAAGTTTTACTTAGTTCTCTATATATTTGAGAAATAAGGCCTTTATCCAAGATATGTGTTGCCAAAATTCTTTCCCAGTTTTCTGCTTTCCTTATAATTTTTTTGTACAAAAGCTTTTTAAATTTATATAATAAAAACTCTATATTTTACATTTTGTAATGCTCTCTATATCTTCTTTGGTCATAAATTCATCCTCTATCCATAAATCTGACAGATAAACTAATTTTATATTCTCTTAATTTCTTTTTGGTATCACCCTTTATGTGTAAATCACATACCCATTTTGACCTTATTTTAGCTTAGGGTATGAGATGTTGGTCTATACCTAGTTTTTGCCATACTGCTTTCCAGTTTTCCCAGCAGTTTTTTTGTCAAATAATGACATTTTGTTCTAAAAGTTTGGATCTTGAAGCAATGCAGCCAAAATTAGAAGGGAAGCAGAAAGCTGTGAAACAATTTTTGCAGCCATTGTTTCTGACAAAGGCCTCATTTCTAAAATATATAAGGGACTAAATAACATTTATAAGAATGCAAGTTATTCCCCAGTTGAGAAAGGGTCAAAGGATATGAAAAGGCAGTTTTCAGATGAAGAAATCAAAGCTATCTATTGCCATATGAAAAAGTTCTCTAAATCACTATTGATTAGAGAAATGCAAATTAAAACAACTCTGAGGTACCACCTGACACCTATCAGATTGGCTCATATGACAAAAAAGGAAAATAATAAATGTTAGAGAATCTGTGGAAAAATTGGAACACTAATGCATTTTTGGTGGAGCTGTGAACTGATCCAACCATTCTGAAGGGCAATTTGGAACTATGTCCAAAGGGCTATAAAATGTGCATACCCTTTGACCCAGCAATACCATTTTTAGGTCTGTATCCCAAGGAGATCATAAAAAAGGGAAAGGGGCTCACATGTACAAAAATATTTATAACAGCTCTTTTTGTGGTGGCAAAGAATTAAAAATTAAGGGGATGCCCATCGATTGGGGAATGGTTGAACAATTTGTGGTATGGGAATACTATTGTGCTATAAGAAATGATGAGTAGGATGCTTTCAGAAAAAGCTGGAAAGACACAAATTTATGGAAAGTGAAGTGAGCAGTACCAGCAGAACATTTTACTCAGAAACAGCAACATTTTGCAGTGATCAACTATGAGCGACTTACCTCTTCTTAGCAGTACAGTGATCCAAGAAAAATAGAGAAGACTCATGATGGAAAATTTTATCTATCTCCAGAGAAAGAAGTGCTGGAAAGAAAAAGAACTGTGGAATTTGAATACAGATTTTACCACACCATTTTTACTTTTTTTTTTTCTGTAGGTTTTCCCTTTTGTTCTGATTCTTTTTTTCACAATATGACTAATGTGGAAATATGTTTTACATGATTGTGCATATATAACCTATATAAAATTCCTTGCTGTCTTAGGGGGAGGGTAAGGGAGAGAGAAAATTTAGAACTCATAATTTCATAAAAATTACTGTCTTTACATTGAAAAAAGAAAATACTATTAAAGCAGTATTTATCTAATATTAAATAGAGTAGCTATTGCTATAATTATGTTTTTTCATATTAATGTGGCTTATTAGAGGTATAAATTTTCTTAATATTGAACCAGACCAGTGAAATGCTATTTTTCAATTTTCTTTCATTGTTTTCTTTTATCTGTCTTCTTATACAAAATGACTAATATGGAAATGTTTTGCATAATTGTACATGTATAACCTATATCTGATTGCTTACCACCTTAGGGAGGAGGGAAGGAAGGGAGGGACAAAGGAATACAATTTGTAATTCAAAACTTTAATCGAAAATGTTTATTAAAGTTAAAAAATAAAATAAATTTTAAAAAGAAATAAGAATAGGAGCATGACAGAAATGTCTGGTAAATTTATTGCACATATTCATCTCTAAGTTTTAAGGCTTAAATTTCTGGAAAAAATGAAATTTTGAAGTGAACTAGAAGTAATTTTATTACCAAAAATAAATAAATTAAAGTGTGACTTAAATTTAAAAAAATATTAAACCATACCAGCATTCCTAGTATAAACACAATCTGGCCACAGTAATATCTTTGTAATATGGGTCTGGTAGCTTATTTGCCCATATTTTATTCAGTATTTTTGTGTTGATATTTATCCAAGAGAATGGTCTATCATATTTCTTTGGCTTTTCTTGCCCTGGTTTTTGGTATTTAAAATTATTTTTTTTCTCATAGGAGTTTCCCTATTTTAAGAGACAATTTATGTAAAACAAGTTTTTTTTTAATTAAAGATTTGCTAGAATTTACTAGAAAATCCATCTGCTCCTTGTGTTACTTTTCTCTCTCCTGCAATCTTTGAAAGTTCATTTATGGTTTGAACAATTGCTTTTTTTGTTCTGTTAATCTGGGTACTTTATATTTGTGTAAATATTCATTCATATGTCAGTACTGTTGGCATCAAATTGGGCAGAAGAGTTTCTTCTATTACTTTCCTTTATTTCATCTGCCTCAGGTCTCTCCCCACTCCATTCTGCCACCAAAGTGATGATCCTAAAGCACAGATATGACTACAGCACCCCATATCTCCTTACGCCCTCCCCCACAGACTCCAGTGGCTCCCTATTACCTCCAGAATCAAACACAAAATCCTCTGTTTGGCATTGAAAGCCATTCCTAGTCTAACCCTCTCAGTCTTCTTACACCTTAGTCCCTGCCATATGGGTTTCAGTTCAGTGACACAGGCCTCCTGGCTGTTCCACCCCAAAGACACTCCGTCACTGCCTTTGGGCAGCTTCTCTGACTGCCCTCACTACCTGGAATGCTCTCCCTCCCCATCTCTGCTTCTTGACTCCCTACTAATGTCCCATCTTTCACAGGAAGCTTTCCGAACCCTTCTGAATTCTAATGCTTTCCCTCTGTTCATTATTTCCTATTTATTCTGTAGGTAGTTCGTTTGTACATTTTCGTTTGCTTATTATCTCCCCATTAGGTTGTGAACAAGGACTATCTTTTTTGCCTTTTTTTCTATTCCCAGTGCTTAGCACAGTACCTGGCACGTAGTAGGTACTTAATAAATGTTAATTGACTGAACGTCATCCCTTTTTCCATTAAGGAAAAAAAAAATCCTGGCAATTTGGTTGTCCTTTAAAAAGGAATAAAAAAAAAATAAAACAAAAAAAGGCAATCTTTAGCTGGGTTTTTTTTTTTTTTTTTGCACAAATTTTATTCATTTCTTTATTCCATTGGCTGAATTTAAGCCCCGTCTCCCAACATGACGTCACAAGTCTCCACCTTTCTGCGGTTTTCTGTTAGACTGGGGTGTAGCGCCTTGTGAGAAAGGGGCTGCCAGCAGCTGCCTCGCGCTCGCGTACCCCCGGACCGCCCGATCCCCCGTGCGAGCGAGTGCTCTGTGTGTGGGAGGTAAGTAAGACCCCCGGGGCGTCCCTGTTATTCCCTTCCTGTGTTCCCCCATACCCTTTGGGGCATGGAAGGATGAACACCACCACCCCCCCACCCCCCCACCCCCGCCCCAGACCTCTGCCCAGGGCCTTTGGGATTTTATCACAGATAGATCTGCCCTTGGAAGTCCCCAGGTCACTGTCTGTCCGTGAAGAGGGATGGAGGTCCTCCGGGAAGGCATGCGATGATTCCCCCCCCATTCCCCCCCACCTTAAGGGGCCCCTTCCCCCACCGCCGCTTTACTGCGTCCGCCCTCTCCCCCCCTTCCCCGCCCCCGCCCCTCTGCGGAAGGTGGGATGGCTGGGTGGCAGTGGGCAAAGCAGAGCCAATCTGCGAAATACGTCTTATTTTTATGCCTTTCCATTTTCATTCGTACCTTTCTTATCATTCTGGATTCAATAAACGCCTGATCAGATAAACATCTCCATACATATCATACAATAGAAAAAATGGATTGTCGGTGCACCTGTTGATCTCTCTATTCTATAGCTTAGATTTTATTTTTATATTTAGTAAATTCTATCTGTATTTTTTCAGAGCTGCCAATGTTTTTTTTTCTGTCCTTCTCTCTGTTCTGTTTATTTTTTTTAAGATGCCTTAGTGACCATCTTTTGTTTTATTTTTCCCTCCCCCCTCCCCTATCTCTGGTTTTACTATCTCCCACACCCCATCTTTTAGAGAGAGAGAGAGAGAGAGAGAGAGAGAGAGAGAGAGAGAGAGAGAGAGAGAAATAGTCTTTGTAACAAATATGCATGGTCAAGGAAAACAAATCCCCTACTATGGCTGTATCTGAAAATGTGTCGTATTCTGCATCTCAGCAGTCAAGATGTCGGTTTCATGCGTCATCGTCCTTCTTCTAGGATCTTTATTGGTCATTGCATTGATCAGCGTTCTGAAGCGTTTCTATGGGCAAACCCCACCCCCTTTAGGCTCGCCGAACTGGATGCAGAGCTAATCCAGCTTTATGAAACCAGCAATTTATGTACAATTCCTTATCTTAAATACTTAAAAATGGACAAAAGGATGGTTCTTATATAGGACATCTAACCGATTTAATTGAACTGGGAAGATTAATCTTCTTATTTCAAAGGTTTTTAAAAATATTTTTACAAGCATTTATTATCACTTTTTCCCACTGGCACCCTCTTTCCAACAACAACGACAAAACCCCTCACAATAATTACGTATATTCTAGCAAAACCAGTTCCCCTCCTGATCATGCCCAAATAGGCAGGTGTCATTCTGGATTTTCAATCCATCATCTCTCTGGTAGGAGGTGGGTAGCCTGATTCATACGCAGACCTCTGGACAGCATTATTTAGAGTTCTACAAGGATTTTTGGTTTTGGGGTTTTTTTTGGTTTTTGTTTGTTTTCTCTCTCTCTCTCTCTCTCTCTCTACAATGGTGTCTTTGTGTAAGTTGTTCTAGTTCTGCTCTCTTCAATCTGTACCAAATCTTAAGAGCTCTTCCCAGCTTCCTCTGAAACTGTCCATTTCTTATGGCACAATAAAATATTATACTGTGATTACATTCGTTTTTTGGCTACTTCAAAAAGCACTTCCTATAAATATTTTTCTATGGATGGGTCCTTTTCCTTTTCCTTTGCTCCCTATGTGGTATAAATTTAGTGCTTGTACAGTCGGGCTACAATTTAGAAACTCTATGGGCACAATTATAAATTGTTTCCCCGTATTTCTGTACTAATTTGCATCCCTACTAGCAATGCTTTCAGTGTGCTTATTTTCCTGCATCCTCTGCACTCTGCAGCATTTGTCATTTTGTTCATTAATAGTGAATAGACAGTTATTAAACACCTACTATATGCCAACCACTGTGCTAAGCTCTGGGGATACAAATACCAAAAAGAAAGACAGCCCCTGTGTCAAAAAGTTCGCAATCTAATGGAGGAAGATGATACACAAAAGAAAGCTGGGAAGTGCCTGTGTGTGTGATTTTGTTTTTCATCCTTGCCAGCCAGTCTGATGTGTAGGAGGTGGAACCTAAAAGTTGCTTTAATTTGCATTTCTCTAATTAGGAACCTGGAGGATTTTATCATATGGTTGTTGATTGCTGGGATTTCTTCTTTCCAAGATTTAACTAATTATTGGTGAATGGTTCTTAGTCTGATAAAATTCAATTAATGATATATATATATATATATTTATATATGCATACACATGTATACATGTTATATGAAGCCTTTAATAGAGAAATTTGCTGCAAAATTTCCCCATTAACCTGTTTCCCTTCTAATTTTAATGGCATTAGATTTGTTTCTGCAAAAGCGTTTTCAAATTTATACAGTCAAAACTGTTCATTTTATTTCCTGTGATCATATGTATAAGCTTCTTTGATCACAAACTCTTCACTTATCTATAAAAGTGAAAGGTATTTTTTTTGAAAGGTACTTTCCCCCTCTTGTTCCTCTAATTACTCCATAGCCTATAATGTGTGCTTTTGGCCATAGTGTATGACACCTTAGACTCTACGCATAGTAAGCAATGCTGCCATATGGACAGGGCTATATATATATATATATATATATATATATATATATATATTTTAGGCAATGGGGATTAAGTGACTTGCCCACGGTCACACAACTAGTAAGTATCAAGTGTCTGAGGCTGGATTTGAACTCAGGTACTCCTGAATTCAGGGCCGGTGCTTTAACCACTGCACCATCTAGCTGCCCCCCCCACAGGGCTATATTTTAATGAGACAAAATGCATATAATTATTGATAGCCAACAAAAAGAAGGTACTCCCTATTCAGTTACAGCATCAAAAATCTCAAGATTTCTGTAATGACAAAGTAGGACATTTACTTAGACCTCTGAAAGCCCTATGGGCTTCCATACCATAAATTCATCCCAGGATGAAATAATTATAGCATCATATTTGTACCTAGTGGTCAGGGCGAATCTAGGAATCTGGTAGAAATTAGATGAAGTAATTACTTCTATTGTGCCCTGTGTTTTTTGTTTGGTTTGGTTTTGGTTGTTGTTGTATAAGAATGATGTAATCAGGGCTGCTAGGTGGCGCAGTGGATAGAGCACCAGTCCTGGAGTCAAGAGGACCTGAGTTCAAATTCGGCCTCAGACACTTGACATTTACTAGCTGTGTGACCTTGGGCAAGTCTCTTAACCCCCATTGCATCACCAAATTGTTTTTTTTATTTAAAAAAAATGATATAATCAACAACAACAAAACAAACAAAAACCGAATGATATAATCCTGGAGCAGCTAGGTGGTGCAGTGAATTCAGGAATTCAAATACAGCCTCAGGTACTTGATCTGAGTTCAAATCTGGCCTCAGCCACTTGACATTTACTAGCTGTGCAAGTCACTTAACCCCCATTGCCCTGCAAAAAAAAAAAAATATATATATATATATATATATATATATATATATATATATATATATATATATATATATATATATAGTTCCTAAGAATACACTCAGTCTCTTGGATAGAACAGTTGAAAAGAATAGTAAAAGATAGTTGTACCTACTTCAAAAAGGCAGCCTGCCTGATAATTATTGGTAATATACAGAAATGCTGAAAATTTTTCTGGGTTCATTTTATATTGTGCTACATTACTGAAGTTCATTGTTTTGATGAGTTTTTAAAATTGATTTCTTAAATAAAAACCATCAAATCATCCACATAAAGTGATAGTTTGGATTTTTCTTTGCCAATGCTTATTTCTTCAAAATGTTTTTATTGTCTTATTTCTATGTCTTGAATTTGTAGTTAAATATTGAATAGCAATGGTTATAATGGATATCCTTGATTCACCCCGATCTTATTGGAAAGACTTCTAGCTAATCCTTAATTAAAGATATTGCTTGCTTTTTGTTTTAGATATAATTCTTTTTTTTTTTTGGAAGGCAATTGGGGTTAAGTGACTTGCCCAGGGTCACACAGCTAGTAAGTGTTAAGTGTCTGAGGCCGGATTTGAACTCAGGTACTCCTGACTCCAGGGCCGGTGCTCTATCCACTGCGCCACCTAGCTGCCCCTTTAGATATAATTCTTATCATTTGAAGGAAATCTATTATTCCTATGCTTTTTTAAAACAGAAATTGGTATTAAATTTTATCAAATTATTGGCATCTTTTGGAATAATCATATGATTTTGTCAGTTTTGGTATTAATATTGTCAATTATGTTTAAAGTTTTCCTTATGTAGAACTAGACCTTTATTCCTGGCATAAATGCAGCCTAATCGTAGTATATATTAATGTAGCCCCCTTGCTAATATTTTATTTAAAGTGGTCATCAATAATCATTATTAAAATTGGTCTTTAGTTTTCTGTCTCTTTTTGAATCATTGTATTTTGGTACTACGGCCATATTTGTGTTATAGAAGAGATTTTGTAAGATCCCATCTTTACCCCTCTTTATTTTCAAACAGTTTATGTAGTTTTGGAATTAATTATTGTTTAAATGTTTGGGAGAATTCAGGTGTTTTTCTGAATTAACATTTTTAACATTCACAATTAGCATTATTTTAACAATTTTAGCATTTATTTTTAAAATTTTGAATTCCAAATACTCTCCCTCCTTACTCATTGAGAATGGAAGGGTTGTCATATTTACTATACATAGCATTTTTTCATATTAGCCATATTGCAAAATAAAAAGAAAGAAAAATAAAGAAAATGAGAAAATATGCTTCAAACTATACTCAGAGTTGATTGGTTCTCTCTCTGAAAGTGATCAAGAGTGATTTAGGTAATTTTTTCATATGTCTCTTGCTAGCTTTGATTTCTTCTTCTGAATGCTATTTATTTATATCAGTTGGGGAATGATTTATATTTTTATAAATTTGTCTCATTTTCCATATGCAAAAGTCTGACAGGTAAATTTTTCTATGTTCCTCTAATTTGTCTAAATCCTTTACCCATTCTGATATTATCTTGTTATAAAGAATGAGATACTAGTCTCTGCCTAGTTTCTGCCAAACTGCTTTCCAGTTTTCCCAGCAATTTTTATCAGATACTGTTTTTTGCCCCCCCAAAGCTTAGATTGTTGGGTTTCTCAAACATTAGATTACTATGGTCATTTACTACTATGTATTGTGTATTTATTCTATTCTGCTGATCCATACTAGTTCCAGATTGTTTCGATGATTACTGCTTTGTATTTTTGAAATTTGACATTTATTCATTGTTTTCCTTGATATTCTTGACCTCTTGTTTTTCCACATGAATTTTTAAAATAATTTTTCTACCTGTATAAAATAATACTTTGGAAGTTGGATTGATATGTCACTGAATAAATTAATTTAGGCAGAATTGGCATTTTTATTATATTGGCTTAGCCTACCCTTGAGCAATTGATATAAATCCAGTTGTTTAGATCTTTATTTATTTGAAAACTGCTTTGTAATTGTCTCCATATAGTTCTTACATTTGTCCTGCAGATAGACTCCCAAATATTTTACACTGAATTGTTATTTTAAATGGAATTTAAAAACTTTAAGTCTCTTCCTACTAATTTTTTGCCAGTAAAATATAGAAATGTTGGTGATTTGTGTGGTTTTATTCTAAAACCTTGCTCAAGTTGTTCATTGTTTAAGTTAGCTTTTGAGTTGATTGATTCTCTAGAGTTCTCTAAGTCTACCATCATATTTTTTACAAAGAATGATATTTTCTCATTGCCTAAAGCTATTCTATTTCTTTTTTCTTGTCTTTTTGCTATAGATAGCATTTCTAATACAATATTGAATGACAGTAGTGATAATGGATATCTTTGCTTCAACCCTGATCTTACTGGGAAAGTTTCTAATTTTTAGAGATAATGCTTGCTCTAGCTTTTAGATTAAAAATTCATTTTAAGAGAGTATGCACTTATTTATATACTTATAAAAATTTTTTAATAAGAATGGGTATTTTATTTTGTCAAAGGCTTTTTCTGTACCTATTAATATAATCATGTTTTTATTGATTTGGTCAATTTTATATATTTACATATATATTTTCCCAATAATTAATCAGCTCTACATTCCTGTTATAAATAATACCATGCTAGTATATGATCTTTGTGACATATTGCTGTAATATCCTTGCTAATATTTTGTTTAAATTTTTTGCATCCAATATTCATTAGGGAAATTAGTCTATAATTTTCTTTCCCTAATTTTGCTCTCCCTGGTTTAGGCATCAAAATCATATTTATGTCATATAAAGAATTTGGTAGGACTCCTTTGTCTATTTTGTCAAATAGATAAATGTTTGGTAGAATTCATTTGTAAATTCATCTGGTAATGGAGATTTTTCGTAGGCAGCTAATTTGTTGCTTGTTCAATTTTGTTTTTCTAAGATAGGGTTTTTCAAGGATTGTATTTCCTAGTCTGTTAATCTGGGCAATTTATATTTTTTTGTAAATTTGTATCCACTTCACTTAGATGGACAGTTTGATTGGAATATAATTGGACAAAATATCTCCTAAAATTGATTTAATTTTATCTTCATTGTGATACATTTACCTTTTTCATTTTTGATTCTGGTAATTTGGTTTTCCTCTTTTATTTTTCATTGAATTAACCAAAGATTTGTTTTATTTTTTTTTATAAAATCAGCTTCTAGTTTTATTTATTAGTTTAAAATTTTAAAAAATCACTTTTATTAATTTCTCCTTTAATTTTTAAGGTTTTTTATTTTGGTGTTTAATTAGACATTGTTCATTTTTTTTCTAGTTGAATGCCCCATTCATTGATCTGCTCTTTCTCTTTTTTATTCATTTGAGTTTTCAGAGAGATAAAAATTCCCCTAAGCACTGCTTTGGCTGCATCTCACAAATTTTGGTGTGTTGTCTTATTGTTGTTATATCTTCCTCCCTTCTGCCCTCCCCCATTTTGAAAGGTATTTATTGGGCCAGACAAACCTTTACCCTTTACAGCATTTGGCTGCCAATTTCTTATCTCTTTCTTCAAAAATGGTGATAATGATGAAAAATAAAGAAAAGAAGGACAAAATAATGAGCATAACTGATAAATACATTGAAAACATTTGAAAATATGTTGAAACATTTGTAGACCATATTTAAGCATATTTAATACCACTTCTTTCAACACATTACTTTATAATTTTTCAATATATGCAATATATTGCACAATTTTTTAATATATATATCACAATGAAAACATTAGAAGAGAACAGATCATATCCCTCTCACTGGTATGGGTAGGGGAGGTATTTTGAACCAAACAAAGGCCAGAGGCAATAGCAAAAGATAAAACAAATACCTTAGATTCCATAAAAAGGGAAAGCTTCTGCATATACAAGATAATGTACTTTGGATAAGCAAGGAAGTGTCAATTAAGAGAAGAAAATGGAGGCAGCTAGGTGGCGCAGTGGATAGAGCACTGGCCCTGGATTCAGGAGGACCTGAGTTCAAATCCAACCTCAGACACTTGACACTTACTAGGTGTGTGACCCTGGGCAACTCACTTAGCCTGAATTGCCTCACCACCCCCCCTCAAAAAGTATCAAATTATTGTATCAAATTTAACTTTTGCATGTGTGGTTGCTCATTCCATTTACATTGTTTATATATATATATATATATATATATATATATATACACACACACATATACACACACACACACAATTTCCTTTCCTGGCTCTCTTTACCTGACTTGGCATCAGTTGGTATGAATCTTTTTATTCATGTTCATATTTTCTTATATTATGGTAGTATTTCATTATATACATACACCACAATTTGTGGGAATATACTTTCCCCCTAATTTTTTGCTAATTCTGCAAGAGATGTTAAAAATATCCTTTTTTCTGCATGGAATTATCTTCTTGTAAGTGGCCTCCTTGAGGAATAAACTCAGTAATGGGCTTTCTGGGTCAAAGAGTATGAGCATTTCTTGGTTTTGTTTTTATTTTTTTGGTGGGGCAATGAGGGTTAAGTGACTTTCCCAAGGTCATAAGCTAGTAACTGTTAAGTGTCTGAGGTTGGATTTGAACTCAGGTCTTCCTGAATCCAGGGCCAGTGCTTTATCCACTGCGCCACCTAGCTGCCCTGGCATTTCTTTGCATATTTCCAAATTCCTTTATAAAACTGTTATACCAATTCATAGCTCCACTAGCAATTCATTGGTGAACCTAACTTCCCACAAACCCTTCAAAACTAATTATTTCCATCTTTTGTCATTTTCCCAGTTTTCAAGGTCTGAGGTAGAACCTCAGAGTTGTTTTGATTTGTATTTCTCAATAGTGATTTGGAGCATTTTTTTTCATGTGGTTATAATTACTTTGCATTTCCTCTTTTGAGACTATTTTGTTCATATTCTTTTACTACTTATCTAAGGGTGAATCTCTTTTGTTCTTTTATGTATCTATTAATTGTTTATATATTTTAGATACTAACACCCTGTAAAAGCAATTTGATACAAAGATTTTTTTCCCTATTCAACCACTTGCTTGCTCATCAAACATGCATTCATTTTGTTTATGCAGAAGCTTTTCTGTTTTGTGTAATCTAAGGTATTTGTTTCATCTTTTGTAATTGCCTGTATCCCTTGTTTGGTTAAGAATACCTCTCCTGGGACAGCTATGTGGCACAGTGGATAGAGCACTGGCCCTGGAGTCAGGAGGACCTGAGTTCAAATACAGCCTCAGACACTTAACACTTACTAGCTGTGTAACTCTGGGCAAATCACTTAACCCCAATTGCCCCACCAAAAAAAAAAAAGAAAGAAAAAAGAATACCTCTCCTACCCATAACTGTGAGAGGAATATGAACTGTTTCTTTTCTAATATTTTCATTTTACAAGCTATAATATCAAACATGCCCTGCCACATTGGTAAGGCATGCATTTTGATAAAGGTTATGCATATGCAACCATATGAAACATATTTCCATATTAGTCATGTTGTGAAAGAAAACACAGACCAAAAAAAAACCCATCAAGAACCCAAGAAAAATAAAGATAGAAAAAAAATATGCTTTGAGCTGCATTCAGACTCCATCAGTTCTTTCTCTGGAGGTGGATGGCATTTTTCACCATAGGTTCTTCAGAATTGTCATTCACAGTTGATTGCTGCACGATATTGCTTTTACTGTGTATACTCTTCTGATTCTTCTCACTTCACTTTGCATCAGTTCATGTATGTCTTTTCAAGTTTTTCTGAAAGCATCCTGCTCATCACTTCTAACAGCACAATAGAATTTCATCTCCATTATGTGCCACAATTTGCTCATCCATTCCCCAATTGATGGGCATTCCCTCAGTTTCCAATTCTTTGCCACAAAAAGAGCTACTATAAATATTTTTTATGTGTAGGTCCTGTTCCTTTTTTTTTTTTTTTTTTTTGGTAAGGCAATTGGGGTTAAGTGACTTGCCCAGGGTCACACAGCTAGCAAGTGTCAAGTGTCTGAGGTCGGATTTGAACTCAGGTACTCCTGAATCCAGGGCCCGTGCTCTATCCACTGTGCCATCTAGTTGCCCCCCCCTTTTTTTAATCTCTGGAACAGACCTAGTAGTAGTATTGCTAGGTCAAAGGGTACACACATTTTTATAGCCCTTTGGGCATAGTTCCAGATTGCTCTCCAGAATATTTGAATCAGTTCCCATTTCCACCAACAGTACATTCATGTGTCCCAAATTTCCCACATCCCATCCAACATTGATCATGTTCCCTTTCTGTCATATTAGCCAATCTGATAGGTGGGAGGTGATACCTCAGGTTTGTTTTAATTTGCATTTCTTTAGCCAGTAGTGATTTAAAGAATTTTTTTTTCATATGACTAGAGATAGCTTTGATTTCTGCACCTAAAATCTGTCTAGTCATATCTTTTGACTAGTTTTCTATTGTGAAATGAGTCATATTATTATTAATTTGACTCAGTTCTTTCTATATTTGGAAGATGAAGACTTTATCAGAGAAATTTGATGTAAAAATTTTCCCCAGTTTTCTACATTCTTTCTAATCTTGGCCACATTGGTTTTGGTTGTGGCAAAACCTTTTAATCTGATGTAATAAAAATTATTCATTTTACGTCCCATAATGCTTTCTCTTACTTGGTAATAAATTCTGTTATCTATATATCTGAGGGGTAAACTATTCCATACTCACCTAATTTGTTTATGGTATCACCCTTTATGTCTAAATGCCCTAATAAATGGTCAGTTTTTTGTAGGTTTCATGTATTTCTTTTTTCTTTTTCTTTCTTTTTCTTTTAGTGAGGCAATTGGGGTTAAGTGACTTGCCCAGGGTCACACAGCTAGTAAGTGTTAAGTGTCTGAGGCCGGATTTGAACTCAGGTACTCCTGACTCCAGGGTCGGTGCTCTATCCACTGCGCCACCTAGCTGCCCAGTGTCATGTATTTCTAAGAAAAAAAGGTATATTCCTTTCATTTCTTATTCAGTTTTCACCAAATGTCTATCATATATAACTTTTCTAAAATTCTATTCATTTTCCATTCATCTTATTTTTTTTTGTTAGATTTATCTAGTTCTGAGAGGGGAAAGTGGATATTCCCCACTAATTTCATTTTATTGTCTCTTTCTTCCTGTTACATTTCCTTTAGAAAATTTGGATGCTATACTATTTAGTGCCTTTATGTTTAGTATTGATATTACTTCATTGTATATGGCACCTTTTCACAAGATGTTTCCTTGCTTATCTCTTTTTATTAGGTTTATTTTTTCTTTTGTTTTGTCTGAGATCATGATTGCTACTCCTGATTTTTTTTTTTAACTTTAGCTGAAGCATAATAGATCCTGCTCTAGCTTCTTACATTTAGACTGGGTGTGTCTCTCTGCTTCAGGTGTGTTTCTTTTAAACAATAGGATTCTGGTTTTTAATCCACTGTGCTATCTACTTCTATTTTATGGGTGAGTTCCACCCATTCACATTCAAGTGTATGATTATTATTTTTCTTTTTTTTTTTTTTAACAGGGCCATTTTCTTCTTTCTTTCTTTCTTTCTTTCTTTTTTTACAGGCAGGTTATGATTATTAATCATGTATTTCTTTCCATTATGTTTTTCTCTTCTTTATCCTTCTTTTACTCTCTCCTTTCACCCCATTCCCTTCAAAAGTGTTTTGGTTCTCACTACTTCCTCTCCCAATCTGCCCTCCTTTCTATCACACACAGCCTTCTCTTATCTCCCTCCTTTCCTCCTTCCCAGTAGAATAAGATAGATTTCTATACCAACTGAATGTTTAAGTTATTCCCTCTTTGAAACAATTCTGATCAAAGGAAGTTCAAGCATTTTCTGCCTCCCCCATATTCAACTTAATTGTAAAAGTTCTTTCACACATCTTATATATGAGATAATTTGCTTCAATCTACCTCTACCTTCCTCCTACTCCCAGGGCATCTCTCTTTCTCACCCCTTTATTTTTTTTAATACCATACCATCATAGTGACTTCATACTGTTCCCCTCTGTCTATGTATTTTCTTTCTGACTGCCCTAATTATAATATTCTTAAGAGTTACAAGTATTATCTTCCTTTGTAGGAATGTAAATATTTTAACCTTATTGAATCCCGAGTTTTATACTTGAAAGTCAAATTTTCTATTCAGTTCTAGTCTTTTCCTCAGCTTGCTTAAAAATCATTTATTTCATTAAATGTCCATTCCCCCCCCCCAAGGTATCATAATTAGTTTTTCCAAGTAGGTGATTCTTGGTTTTCATATTAGCTCCTTTGTCCTTTAGAATGTCACATGCGGAAGCTGCTAAATCTTGTATTACCCTGACTGTGGCTCCACAATATTTGAGTAGTTTCTTTCTGGCCACTTGCAGTATTTTTTCTTTGATCTGGAAGCTCTGGAATTGGGCTATAATATTCATGGGAGTTTTCATTTTGGAATCTCTTTCAGGAGGTATTTTACCTTCTGGTTCTGAGATAACAGAGCTTTCAGGTAGTCCAATAATTTTAAAATTATATCACTCAATCTATTTTCCAAGTCAATTTTATTTTTCCAAAGACATGTTTAATATTTTTCATTTTTTAAATTTCCTTTATTGTTCCTTAATATCTCATGCAATTATTAGGTTCCACTTGTCCAATTCTCATTTTTAAGTAATTATTTTCTTCATTGAGCTGTTGTACCTCCTTTTCCATTTGGCCAATACTACTTTCTAAGGAGCTGTTTTCTTTAGTGCTTTTTATGTGTATTTTTTTCCATTTCACCAATTTTGTTTTTTATAAAGTTCTTCTCTTTAGTATATTTTGGTGCCTCTTTTATCATTTGATCTAGTTCCTATTAGACAGTACCAGCCTTTTAGTCCCTTTGACCTAATCCTCTTGGAGAAGTTATATTCCCAGATTTGATGAGGACTCTAGAGTAGTGATAGATCACTTTCAAGAAATACGTAACAGTTACAAACCTACTTGAGAAGATTTAATGTTGTCTTTACTCCCCATGAGAGAGACAAATTGTCATGGAAGAAACAGTTTGGCTTATTTTGGTGTACAGTGTGAGAGTTTGTTCTATACTTAGGTTCTGTCAGGATATTTGCTTGCCAGTTTTCCCAGAAGTTTTTATCAAATATTAAATTCTTGCCCCGATACCTAGTATCTTTGGCATGGTCAAACACTAGGATATTGTACTCATTTCTTTTTGCATATTCTGTACATATTGTGTGCCTCATCTGTTCCATTGATCAATCACTTGTATTTTGAATCCAGTACCAACTCATTCCATTGATATGTTTTGTGGTCTGTTACAGCAGTAACATAAATGAAGGCCTCCTTCATTCACACTTTTATTCATTGATTCCCTTGATCTTCTTGAGCTTTTATTCCTCCAGGTGAAGTTGGTTGTTATTTTTTCCAGCTCTGGAAGGAAATTCTTTGGTAGTTTTGTTGGTATGACAAAGAGTTAATAATTTGTTTTTTGTAGGTTTGTCATTTCTTTATATTGGCTTGGTTTACTCAGTAGCAATTAATTTTACCCCAACTACTTCGATCTGTATTTCTGTAAATAGTGTTTTGTAATTGTATTCTTATGGTTCCTGTGCATCTCTTGCCAGGTAGACTCCCACATCTTTTATATGTTCTGTAGTTAGTTTGAATTGCCTTTCTTTTCTTGCCTCTTTTTCTTCTTGCTGTGTTTTGTTGGTAATGTGGGAAATTGCTGAGAATTTCTGTGGATTTATTTTATATCCTGCAACTTTGCTGAAGTTAATTATTTCCACTAATTTAGTAGTTGACTGTAAGTAAACAGTCATAGACTCTTCAAAAAGTGGTATTTTGGGGCAGCTAGGTGGCGCAGTGGATAGAGCACCGGCCCTCGAGTCAGGAGTACCTGAGTTCAAATCCGGCCTCAGACACTTAACACTTACTAGCTGTGTGACCCTGGGCAAGTCACTTAACCCCAATTGCCTCACTAAAAAAAGAAAAAAAAATTAAAAAAAAAAGTGGTATTTTGTTTCCTCAGTTCCTGATGCTTAATTCCTTCAATTTCTTCATCTTCCTTATTGCTATAGCTAGCATTTGTAGTACATTATTGAGCAATAATGGTGAAAAAGGATATCTTTGCTTTGGCCCTAATCTTACTAGACAGGCTTCTAGTTTTTCTTCATTGCAGATAATGCTTGCTCACACTTTTTAGCTAGACATGAATGAGATCCTACTTGTCAATTTAAGAGCAGTTCCATTTCTTCCTGTGCTTTCTATTGTTTTAATAGGAATAAATGTCATCCAAAACTTTCTCTGCATCTATTAAAATAATCATGTGATTGTTGCCAGTGGTCAATTCTGATTATAGTGTTCCTAATAATGAACCCACCTTCAACATGACTCCATTCTGGTATCAATATGTCATGTAAATTCCTGGGTTAAATACTACCAGGTCTTACTGGATGACCTTTATGACCTTATGACCTTTATTGTACTCTTCTTGCTAGTGTTTGATTTACATTTTTTCCATCAGTATTCATTAGGGAAGCTTGTCAATAGTTTTCCTTGTTTTCTAGAGTTTTCTTTTGCTCTTTTCAAATTTCCCACTCTCACTGTACCCACAATTTCTCTTGTTGGGTTCCACTTTAGGAATATCATTCTTCTTTGCAAATACCCTCCTCACCATAAATCTTATTATCATGTGGATTTTGTCTTCAACAATTCATAAGTGCCCTAGGTTGCCTCTTTCTTTCCAGGGTAGTCCTATATAATAGATCCAAAACCCTCTTTCTGTTTCCTCATTTCATAGAGGACTCAATATTTCCTACTTTTCATTTCCTACCAGCATCGTGGAATAATTTCAGTATAACATACTAAAACTCTGTTCTTGAAGGACCAATAGATACATTAGTGATTTCATTACTGTATAATAGAGGGCATTTTTTTCTGTTTCCATATTTCAGAAAAATGTAGAATGTCTCCCAAAAGATAGGGTTGAAAAGAGCAGCACTACCAAGTCAATCTTTAGCAAATGACTTACTGAAGGCAGTGGAGTCTATAATTTGAAGTTCTGACAATTAATGACCCATGGAAAACTTTTAGAATTCTGTAGGATTCCATTTATAACAATAATTACACATCGAATTGTATTTTATTAGTACTAAATATAATATTTAATTCTTATTTAAAATGAGATGTTTTGTTTTTCTCTTTGAGCAGTTGTGATATTTGGACCTCTATAATGTGTAATTTAAAATTCTAAATGTGGGTTCTAATCTGTCCCCCCAGTTTTGGGGGGAAACTGACCAAAATCACTGATAAACAAGTTATATTTTTTAAGGGTTTATTGAAAGATAGTAAAAGAAAGAGATAGATTGAGAACAGATGTCCTATAACCTGGCAATCCTAGCTTTCCTAAACCTCCCACTTCTGAAGTTCTCTGCCACCAGGCTGATCTCTTGAACCAAAAGAGGAAGAAGACTCTCCCCAGAGTCCGCTTTCTGCTTCATGTTCCCCTCCCAGAAATGGGAAGTTCTTCAAGTTGATTGGCTAGTGTCATTCAAATTCATTGGTTCACTGGACCCGAAGGTGTTCTCAATGTAAAGTTCAAAGTTTTTAGCTTCTTAAGTACCATGCCTTCTTAAGTACCCTTAAGTACCAGCCAGATGTGCTTACAATCTAGTAATCCCCAGGTGGGCCGCTGAGTATCTGCTAAATCTCATCTATCACATTCCATTATCTTGACACAATAAGTAAAATAGATCTTGATAAAAACAACCCTTAAAATTTGTTACTATTGAAAAATGATTGTAGACTACAAAAATGAAAACTGTAAATGAAAGCTTTCTTTTAAAATTAAATCATATCGATATCTCTGGGGATGGCTGACATGCTGAATACCTCAAACTTAGAAGAAGCATTTTTTAAGATTTCTACTGTCTTTTGATTAGTGAATTGGAAAAATTACTATTCACAATATGGTTGACCTATGCTTTGAATGGTAATCTTTTTTATCCTTTTGTATAGCTCTAAAGGGGGCAGCTAGGCGGTTCAGTGGATAGAGGTCCAGGCCTGGAGATAGAAAGACCTGATTTCAAATTTGGCTTCAGACACTTTGAAGCTGTGTGACCCTGAACAAGCCACTTAACCTTCTTTACCTCAGTTTCCTTCTCAGTAAAGCAAGCTGGAGAAGGAAATGACAAAATACTCTGTTATATTTGCCAAGAAAACCATAAATAAGTTCACAAAGATTTCAACTGAAAAGATGACTAAACAACTGAAGTGTTATTGGATCATTGTTATTCTGTTCTGGTTTCTGAATGCAATTATAATAGAATGTCTGAATTGATAGATGAATGAAATAGTTTTATTTGTAAAGTAATTCAGAGCGACATTCTCCTCAATTAACATCATTTCACTGGCCATGAATTTTGTTTTTTGAGTCTATGTTTTAAATCTAGATATTATTTTTAGTATTATGTTTGTAATTCCTCATATTGTGATCTTGGGAAACTATCATATTAGACATGCTATTAATTTGAAATAAGATACTTAGAGAGGAATACATTTTTTGGAGGTTATCTCATCTTTTGATTTGAACACTCTCAATTTATAACTTTTAATTGTTCCTTATTAGAAAGTTGTGTTTTAAGGTTGTTTTTAATATTTAACTATTTAATATTAATTTAATTTAAATATTTAAATATAAAATATACTATTTTAATATTTAAATGGGTAGATTTGTCAAAGTTGATCTAGGTGTAATTGAATTTATTCTGGTCTTATTTTAAGTGAAATGTTTCTTTCCTAATATGATGTTTTTGATACATCAGAATTTATCATACTATTGGGCATTCAGAAAATAGGAAAAATGCATGGATCTGAAATTTTGTTAATGGGGTGATCTTTAGTAAGTTATCTCACATCTTTCTTACCTCAATTTACTAATCTGTAAGGAATAATAATGCCACCTACTTCCCAGGGTTGTCAGGATCACAAGATTGGAAAGCACTTAATACAATGCCTGTCATAGGGCAGGCACTATATGAATATTTTTATTTCTTTAATTAGATGTAATTGTTTCATACATGATGACTTTATACAGGTTTTAGATGTGATCAGCATACAATGCCAATGGTGATGAAATGATTTTCTATATAAGGCAATTTGGAAATGCATTCAACCAAATTGAGGTCACCTAATGGTTAATGTGTGATTTTTTTCAAGTCTCAAATATATACTATTCTTTATGGTGTTGTTATGTTTCTAAATTTTCTTATATTGTGAAATTCATAATTTTTGTATCAATTATTTAATTCAAAGAACAAATTTCATAACTTCGATGTTATTAGAGTATGAACCGAACAACTAAAAAAAGGTGGGGAAATTGTTTGAAAACATCTTATTTTATTAGCTCTGCTAATAATGTTTTGTCTTCTCAAGTTACCCTCCAAGGGGGAGAGGGGGGCTGTGGTAATATTAAGTTTTAGAGGAGTGTAGTAATATTAAGTTTTAGAGAATGTTTCCATTTTTGTTTTATTATATGTTTCATGTGTAACAACTAAGATTCTGAATTCCCTTAGACATGTTTTTAATAACTTTCATTGTTTGATTTGATTATTGACAAAGCTATTTTTAAGTTGTGCTAAGCTCAGTTGTGTAGGAAAGTTTCCTGCCTGATGACCAGCATCCACACATCAACCCCTGAAAAGACTTCCATTCCATGACTACACCCAGAGGACATCCCAAGAATCATCTGAGAAAAGACTTTCAAAGACTTTAAATGAACAGTTTTGTTTTGTTGACTTTTATTCCCTTCTGTTGTTATGTACACCATTTGTGATACGTATTCTCTGCAGAGGCCCTCCCTCTGCAGGCCAGTGTCAAAGCACTGGTTTGTGAGGGACTGCCCCTCTGGACAAAATTTCCCCTTTCTCCCTTTTCTGTATTGTAATTAGCATATTGTTTGTTAGCATAGGGTATTATATTCTGTTATTTTTGACTGTTTCATCAAGGAAACACTGTGTGTTCCTCAAAGAAACAAAGGGGGGACTGTAACGATTGTAGTGATGCCACCTGCTGGAGAGTTACTGTAGGGAAGCTCTGCCATGAGGAGAAGGCATCTGAGGGCAAACCATGCAGTCAGGTCCTTGTCGTCAGGAAGTGATGTTTGCTTGTTGGTGCTTTCTATCAAAGCTGCCAGCCAATTAGCTTGGAGCTGTGTGTGCATGTGGGGGGGGGGAAATCTTCCCAGCTTCACAGGAGGCTTTGGGTACTTTTTGGTTCCCGACCTCACCATGGGAGGTCAGATGCTGGGGTCTCTTAGAAATAGTTAGATTTTTACCTTTCTCTCTGATTATTAGATCCTAATATTCTTTAATAAATACTTAAATACTCTTGCTAAAGCTTATAATTGATTGGCAACCACTCATTAGATATTTTAGACAAACTATCTAGGATTTTAGCCCCTTAAAAGGGGCAGCTAGGTGGCACAGTGGATAAAGCACTGAACTCAGGAGGACCCTAGTTCAAATCCAGCCTCAGACATTTGACACTTACCAGCTGTGTGACCCTGGACAAGTCACTTAACCCTCATTGCCCCCCACACACACACACACACAAAACCCAACAACATGCAAAAATGTTTTGTTACTACAATTTAGGAAACTGTAAATTTCCATCTTTGCCTATTGTTAAGAGGAAGTTAAAGGTAGAAGTATTTATCACTTATGAAAATTGCAAGATTGTTAACTAAGTGATTTCAGACTATTTTCATAATGTTAAAGCCTTTTAAATATTCATGTAGGTGTTTTAAAAGGAAAAATTGGTAATTGATTATTGTGTTAGAAAACGTACAAAGAAAATACCTTGTAGATGCCCCTTATTTTGTAAAGTTGCCAGATTCTTAGAAATCAGCTGTGTGGGCAAGGTCATCAGCCATGGGAAGAGATTGTTATGGGTTATAGAGTTCCTAAAAATGTAATTGGCTGGGGCAGCTAGATGGCGCAGTGGATAGAGCACCGGCCCTGGAGTCAGGAGTACCTGAGTTCAAATCCGGCCTCAGACACTTAACACTTACTAGCTGTGTGGCCCTGGGCAAGTCACTTAACCCCAATTGCCTCACTAAAAAAAAAAATGTAATTGGCTTATTGAAAATTGACAAGTTTGTGTATAATATAGAAGTGATTTCTAATGATTGATCTTTACACCAAGATGAGTCTAATCTCAAGGAGAAAAAATGAAAAAAAGTGAAGAATGTTAAGTGAAATTTCTTGTGTATATGAGGGTCCTGGTAATCTTTTACTGCTTATGGCACATTTTAGAGTAAAAATAATGGGATCTATCCCCAAGCTGTGATTAGTGAAATTTGCCATTCAAGGTAAAAGCTTTTGGGACTGTAGCTGATATTGTTTTGAGTTTTCAGCTATAATCGTCTGATGGATCATTAAGTCAGTAACCCACCATTCCAGAGAAATGCCATAAGCTACTCAGAGGGAATGTGATCCTGCACTATTACAGGTGGAGGTTTGTATCTAGGAAAAGGTCGAGTAGGAACTTGGCATAGCCTAAGGTAGGATCGTTCTGGCTCAGTTTCCCCATTGTGTAACTTCCTTTTGAACACCAAACACAGGAATGTTTCCAACCTGGCTATTCCTGAATCTGGCTATGAGGTGAATTTGTTACTGCTTGATTGGTTGTCATCTCTGAATGTTACCTGAAGTCCAACAGAGCTAAGGATGTTTTTATCCTGCCATATATGTATTGAGTCATTAAGGACCAGGTTTGATGCTGTTAGAATTATGTCCTTGCTTTTTCCTTTTATAGCAAATTTTTCTTTCAGACCGAGTTTTCATTAGAAGATAGGAGCATGATGCAAGTATGTAAGATCTCGCTGTTTTCAGTCTAAATGTGTAGTCATTCCATATCACAACTATCTAAGTAACTTAGTGCTTGGGCTTTTCACTTGCCTCTTGTTTAAGATTAAGTCCCTGGCATAGCTCATTCTTTCTGAATGGTATCGCAATAATTAGACAAAGTTAAAAGAAGCTTGTGAAACAAAGATTAAAAACACAATGTTATATCATTATCCTTAAGTCTCAACATGTTTGAGTTAATATAAGAAAATGCATGTGTGTAAAATCTGAGCTATTCAGCCTAGAATTATAATCCTTTCTATATGCTGAATAACAGTAAATGAGCATTTGGCCTAGTTGTATGCCTATTACAAGATATATATTTCTGTATAAAATAAGGTGCCTCAGTATTTCCAAAACATGTAAGAATAACTTGGTGTTCATGTAACTGTTTATGGGACCAAGCTGGTGTTATTCTATTAATAATTTAAACAAAATCAGAAACATTTTACTTTGGTTTGAAGAAATGAGTTTTAGTGTAATCAGTTCTCTTAGAAAATAGCTTATGGAATAATTTGTGTTACGCCAGTGGAAAAGTCAATTTTATGATATACATTATTCCCTGTGGTGCAAACATATTTTTATTATTAAAAATTTCTTTGTTATGCACTGTTTTGCAATCATTTACTTATGTCTACATCCCAAGGTCTTTTTCTATAATTGTAGTTAACTTGCTATTTTTTATAGAAATACATTTTTGTATCATGGGTCATCTTATAAAAAGTGTTTTGTAATATATGTTGTTTTTTTTAAGTGAGGCAATTGGGGTTAAGTGACTTGCCTAGGGTCACACAGCTAGTAAGTGTTAAGTGTCTGAGGCTGGATTTGAACTCAGGTACTCCTGATTCCAGGGCCAGTGCTCTATCTATCCACTGTGCCACCTAGCTGCCCCAGTAATATATGTTTTAAAATAAGGATTGAATCTTTATGTGTCTCTGCTCCTTGTAAGGGGGAAATTGAATAATTGAATTGAATTGGAATTAAATTAAATTAAGTGGTATTTAATTTTGGAATTCTACATACTTAACAATTAAAATAAAAATTGACATTTTTAAAATGAGTAAAAATGTTGAGGAAACAAGATCAAATGAATTATGTGTGTAATTTGGAAGGTTTTATAAAGTCCTGCCTTTTGTAGTATTTTAAATATTTACTTTGTATTTGAGTGTCCATGTAACAGTTATCCTTTAGCTTGTTGTTAACAATGTTTATGTAAGGTACAGAGTTTAGATAAAGATAGAAACAGTATGGGATATTTATAACTTAAATTTTCTGACATTTCAGGTGAACTAATGAGCTCCTAATTTGATGTTCCCCCTATGGTTTTGTTATTGCTGAGCTGTTAGAGAAGTAAATTTTGTGACTAGTGTTAAAATCTTGTATTGAGATCTGTTTTCTAGATGATTTTAGCAGAAAAACCTAAGGACGTGGTATTTTTCAAACTTCCTTAAGTAGAGATGTTCCAGGGACTGGAGGATCACATGGGATGTCTGAGATTCAAGATGAAATGTGTTGATTGAATGGATATTTGCAAAAGTTACTAAATTGCAGGAAGACTTGATGTTTGTTAATATTGATGTCCATTATTGTATCCCTTTGGCTTTTATTTTCTTTGTCTCTATAATAAGTTCTCTCAGTTTTCTTGAGGTTGTGTGATTTCCCCCACTAGATTAATCACTGATTTTGAACATTCTTACTATGTGCTTTGTTTATGGTTCTGTTTCTGATTTCACTTTGTAATTGGAACTATCTTGTATCAAGCTTCAAAAGGTAAAATTGCCCAAGGTTTGTTGTTAGCATTCTGTCTGTTGATCTTTATCCTTTTGAAGTGTTTCTTTCTCTTGCCTTCAGAGAGCCTTCCTTGGTAGTATCCATGGGAATGTTTAATAAGTGCATGCTCTGTGGTTATCAGTGTACCCAGGGTTGCCTTTGACTAAGAGGGAAGTGTAGATTTTAAGGGGTTCTCTGAATTTATCCTTTTGAGTTTGTGGAAACAATGGACCTGGAGTATGCAAGGGTTCTTAAACCTGTCAAGGATGTAACCTTCACCTGAGCTGACAAGATTTGTTGTTTGCATCACAAGGTGGATTCCCTGTATATCCTTGTTTCCAGTCAGTCTGCACAAGATGTGGAAACTGTTTCAGCATCTAGGACCCTTATAGATAAGCAGACCATGCTATGTTAATTGTCTAGCAATTCCCAAGGGAAAGGAATGCCATTTTTGTCATTTTGTCATTTTACTTATTTGTGATTTCTCCTCCCTTTTGGAAAGGGATTGGTCCTTTTCCTCTCCCCAGTGAATTCCCCTTTTCTCTGTAACTTAAAAGCAAGGCTTTTCCTGTATTGTTAAGCTCTTTAGTATAGGAAATTACCATAGGCATGGGATTTTCTCTTGTAATAACTCTAGCTAAAATGCATGTCTCATGGACTTTTGATACTGTTTTTGGTTAACACTGTACATATATTTTTTTCTTCCGGTTCTGTTGATATTTCACTTTGTTCATTTGCTATTTTAATAATTAGATTTTTCTCTCCTCTTCTTTTTAATCAGATTACCTAAAGGTTTATCAGTTTCATTAGTCTTTTCAGAGAACTGGCCTTTAGTTTTAGATTTAATTTCCTTAGAGTATTTTTGTTTTTACTCTCTATTTTATATGTTTGTGCTTATTTTAAGCTTCTTCATTTGTTGACTTTCTAATTTTACAATGAATATTCAGTTTATTATTCCTCTTATTGTCTGCGTTGTTTATGTATGTTTGTAAGATCTATATATATATATATATATGTATTTATAGATATGGATATAGATGTGTGTATACACATACACAGGCACACACATATTCCTTATTAGGACTGCTTTATCTTCATCATTGAAATTGTTACATGTTTTTCTTCTTCATCATCATCATCATTCTCCTCATTATTTTTTAACAAAATTTATTTTTGAAATTCTCATTATTTAGAATTTCATTCTTAAGCTGTCATTTGGTTGTTTGTCTTATGTTTGTGCTGTCTGAACCAATTACTGTTTTTATTATGTTATCATCTGGGCAGAGAGGTGGGGGGTAGGGAGCTAACAGCACTATTTTTTCTCCCCTTTCTGTTCCCCAGTTTCCCTTTCCAGGGACCAGCAAACAAACATCACAGCTACAGCTCTTTGACTGACGAATCCCAATCCTGCCGTGATGGCCACTGACAGCGCTGTCCACAGCCCACCGTACCGGGTCCTGGTTCGGGTGTCTGAGACCTGCTCTGGAATAGAGAAGAAGCTGCAAAAGTATTTCCAGAACACGTCAAAGTCAGGGGGAGGCAGGTGCAAGGTCAAAGGTGGCCCCAGCAAAGGCACTTTCTGGGTAGAGTTTCTTAAAAAACAAGGCAAAGATGGCATGTTAGCAAAGAAAGATCACTCTGTGGCAATCAGTCCTACATTACATGTGAACATCTTCATTGAAAAAGATGAAAATCCAGAAGAGAACAAAACTATGGAGATAAGCCAGCTTTCCTCTAAAGCTCAGTCACTCCCAAAGGCATTGCCAGATAAGAAGCGCCCAGATGAAGGATGTGCTCCTAGCTCCTCTAACTCCTTCATTCAAAAGGTATTTCTCCATGTGGAGGCCAAACTGACCTTCAAGCTCTCCAAAGATCAAAGGGAGATCATTGTTAACATCTGCCCAAGTATCAAAATAGAGGGAGATGATGATGGACCTGAGAAAGTCATTGGTGAATACGAAGATGTTGAAAGAATTTATCAATTCTTAAATGAGGTAATTCGGAGAAATGCCCAGAAAGAAGATTCCCACTCAGCCTCTGATGAAGAAATCGAAGAAGTTATGCCAAATGAATATAACCGTCTTGTTCTTTACACAAATCCCAAACCCAGAACGGAAGATGAATTTGACCTTATCTCAGTTCCTTCACATTTGTATGAATATTTCAAATACTTTGTGGATGAAATTCTGGAAAAAATTGAAAGTGAGGAGCAAGTACACATCAAAAGTACTTTGACATATCCTACAGGAAGTGTCTGTTTAGACTTCGAGGCAAGTTATTCAAGAGAAAGAAGAGTGACTCAAGGAGCTTTAACCAGTTCATTTCAGAGCGAAAGACAGGAGATACCTGAGAAAGATGCTCATTTCAAGGAAACCAATCTGGCACATGACATCGAAAAAACACTCTCAGACATGTTCGAAAACCTCCATGTTAAAGCTGATGAAAAAGACTTAATTCTCTGGGGAAGCCCACAGGATATGTTGGAAGCTCAACATTTCATTGAAGAAAACTTCGCTGACAACCAACCTATGGAAATAATGGTTTCTCAAAACATGAAGAATGGAATTGAGGTTGATACCACTCACTGGCGTCTTCTGGGCCAGGAAGTCAGAGAAATCGAGAAAACATATTACACTGTAATGGAACTGGTAAACAAACCCAAAACTCAGAAGACCCTCATTGTCTTCAAACCAAGAGACAAGGACTTAGACCTCTCTGCACATGCCTATGAAGATTTCATTGATATCTTTCAGATGCTCATACCTCAGATTGTCAAGGAGGTACTGATCCTGAAACCATTAGACCAGAAGAGAAAGGGTTGGCTTGAGAAGACCTTCTTTGAGTACTTGGAGAGGAAGCACCCCCATGTACACTTTGAGGGGAACGACCGAGCGCTGACACTGACCGGTTTGCCCAAGTACCTTGCAAAAGCCAAGAAATATATCAAGAGATATTTCAGCATTGAAAGTCCTGCTCAGCAGAAGAAAGATTCTGCTCTCTCCACCCATGGAGAGAACTAAAATGAAACTCTGAATCCCCCATGGACAGAAATGGTGATGATTTCAAGATGGCTTTACCTTCCTCCAAGTGATTACCTAGCTGTGGGAACTTAGAAAAAGAGAAAAAGAAGGAAGAGGAGGAGAATGCACCATCTGTTTGGAAATCATTCACCACAAAGAAGTCCTCCCAACGTGCAAGCATGGGTTCTCTGGCTCTTGTAACAGAGAGACCATGAAACATAAACCAGTATACCCTGTATGCCAGTCTTTCTATCATATCATGAAAGGGAATCAGCCAGATGGAACAATGACAGCTTCTTACAGAACTTCTTCATTTCCAGGTTATAATTCATGTGGCATTATTGTGATTCATTATGACGTGCAGGGAGGCATATAGATGGAAGATCATCCCAACCCCAGAAAATACTATGAAAGAACAAGACGGGTGGCATATTTGCCAAATAATGAAGAAGAATGACAGGTTTTGAATTTCCTCATACAAGCTTTTGACCAAAGGTTGATTTTTCACAGTAGGACATTCTCAGACATCGGGAGTCAAAGGTGTTCAGTGCGCCAGAAAACTTTGGTAACCCTGATCCCAGCTATCTGCAATGAGTCAAGATGGAACTGAAGGCAAAAGGAATTGAGTAAGAGTGCTGACTTCAAGGATGCCTTGAGAGCTGGGCTTGCAAAAGCTGCAGCTGTGGACAGTAATCAAAGCAACCATTAAAATATTTGTATGTCCTGGCATCATTTACAGAAAAAGAAAATAATTTGAGAAGAACCTAGTTTGTTTAAGGGGTGAGTGGGATGAACTGCTACCTGCTAACCTGTCTAATTTCTTGGAGTGTTTGATCTCTTATTCCTGTAGGAATGTAAATGTTGATCTAGTGAAAACCCAAAGTGTATCTATCTATCTCTCAGTGCTTTCCTGCCTGTCTCCATTTTGCTGTCACCAGGGATGCTGGAGTTAAGGAATCCTTCATTGTACAAAATCATGACTGACCCTGAGGTCTATTCACATTATTTGTGGTCAGCTGTTGGCCTCAGAACTCACCAGAGCTAGCTCCCTACTAGCTGGCATGGTAGCCAGGAACATTAACAAGATTGAAATACATCTTGAAGAAGATTTGTCTCCAAATACTTACATGAGTCCTTCATTTCAGAAAGAAACTCTCCATCCTTGGGACTCTGGCAAATTTAATGTAAATTGAAGAGTGAGAAAAGATATTTGTCTTCAATCGAGTCCGGTGACTTCTAATCACTTTCAGCAACAAATAGAAAACTTTCAATTTGGCATTCAAAGTCCTTCATAACCTTGCCCCTTCCTTTACTGCTTCACCATGTACTCTGTGATTCAGTGATACTGGCCTCTGTGACATTCCTTGTACAAGAAAGTCCATGTTTCCAGATTGTGCATTTTCAACAGATATTCCCCATACCCAGAATTCTTTTCCTCCTCATTTCTATCTACTGGCTTCCCTAACTTCTTTCAAGTCCTACCTAAAATGCCATACATGAAGCCTTTCCCCAACCCCCTTTATTACTAGTGCTTTTTCTGTGTAGATTATCTCCCATTTGTCCTGTATATAGCTTGTTTGTACATAGTTGTTTGCATATTGTCTTCCCCTTTAGACTATGAGCTACTTGAGAGCAGAGACTGTCTTTTGCCTTCTTTTGTATCCCCAGCACTTAGCACAGTGCCTAGAATATAGTAGGTACTTGATACTTGTTGACTGACGATGGGCAGGCATTGACCTGCAATCAGAGTTTCTGGATTAATAGGCAACTGGCATTGGCTTGTTTGCTGCCCTGCTTCTCTTCATTCTTAGCTCACCTTTTGGGGTACACCTTGTGGCAATTGTTCTGTTTGTCTAGTATTAGTGAGACCACATTTCTGCCCAAATATGTTCTGACTTTTAACCTCCACAAAATTGTCTGTTCAATTTGCCATTGTTCTAGGTACCCCCTCAAAAGTGTAGTTGTAAGGGCAACATTCATCTCTGAATGAGTCCACCTTTTGTATTTGCTACAAAAACTAAACAGAAATATTCATTAGCAGCTTACATAGTGGATCCTGTGGCATTGCTTGGAGAATGAAAGAACCTGTGATACAGAGAGGCTTATTTCCCAGGTAGAAACAGCTTATTGGTGATAATGCCACACTCATATTGCTCCATGCATAAGCTTGAGTATTGTAGCTCCAATGATATCTAGTTTGTTTCTTCTCTAAGTAATAAAATGATATAGCTCTCCCTCTATGCTTATGTTAGGGGAGACATGATTTAATGGCTGTGTCAGATGCTTCTAATAAAGTCAAAACTGTGTCATAATCAATAAAATGTGTCATGGTCTGTGAAGTATTTATTAACTATTTCTGTGTTTCCCCATTTGTTCGTAATATCTCTGTTCCCTAAATTGACCTGATCAATTTTTTTAGAAGTTCCATGTGCTAGTGTGAAAATCTGTATATTCTTTTGCAGTCCAATTTAGGAGATGCCAGATGTCTTTGTGGTCTATTTTCTCCAGCAATTTGTTCAATTCCTTATTTTTCTTTTTGTTTTTATTATTATTATTATTATTATTATCACTGAAAACTGAGGGGCACGTTAATGATTTAGGATGTAAACAAATTCATATATACTCTTATCTTTTTATGAGGTACAAAACAGCCATTCACTCACGTGAGCCAGGAGGATGCTTGAGTCTCAAGTATGGACAATGCAGGAGCCAAAATTATTGGGTACCCAAGCACAGGATGAAGGCTGGGAAGGCATAATGAATTAAGGTGGACCATTTGGTGGAATAAACAACTTATAATTTCCTGCAAATGTCTCAAAAAGATAGTAGGTGAATCAAAGGAATGCTTAAGTTCGGATCAATCTGATACACAGGTAACCTTCATCTAATTTTGTTTCTTTTCTTACCAGTAAAATCAGGTACTTCATGGGCACTGCATCTTTTTGGTAAGTCCTTATTTCTCTCACTCTTCAGTTATTGACTATGTTCCTTCAATTTGAACTTTAGACAAAGGGTATTGCTTAATGCATGGCCATGGCTTATCCTTGGAATAACTGATTATAGTGGGTTCAATTCCTTTATCAAACTAGATTTATTACTAGTCTGAGTCCCCAATACAGACTAAGTTTCCTTCATTTTGGAGTACTTTTCCAGAATGGGGCGAAATTGTCACTTTCCCATATCCTGAATCTGAAGCCACGTAGTACCTAAATCAGCATTTTCCTACTAAAGATCCAAAAAACATTCCCTCTGGAATTCAAAGTATATGGAATACATATCATAATTTAGACAGATCAACAGATGAATCAAGCAATACCAAAAAAATTGTGATTTTCAATTAAAGGTCCTATTTGAACAGAGGGTTTGGAGAGAGTTTTTTAATTGTCTTACCTCTTCTTCCATTTTCTTCCATTTTTCCTTCTTTCTGACTATCCAAATCACTTTTACATTTGTTGGAGACATAATACCCACCCAAAACATACTAGAAATCCATTTGCTTTGGATAAAGTATTTCTCAAAATCCCATTGAGTGAACTTGTCTCCTTCAAATGAACTTTCCTCTAGCAGATGCAAATCTGACTTTTCAGAAATAGAAATATTTTGCACATGAGAGAAACATATTAACCACTTGAGATAGAGACCTGCCAGCAATATACACATTTCCCATATTTCTCCACCATTTTAGCCAGTGGAGATCCAGACAAGATTTTTTCAGAGCATACACGGCCTATTTTCTAATTGACAATACCTAGTCTCCTTGCTTCCCAAGACATTGGTTGGTAAAGTCCTGGAATGGAATCCCATTAGAAAGTTAAGGTCACTTACCTGCTAAAAAGTGGCCATGAATACTCACAGGGAGTTCACTCACCACTCCTTCAATGCTTGAAAGACTAGCCTGGTCAGCTAAATGGTTGTAATGAACCTATGTGAAGACTATTCTTGAAAGAAAATATAATGTTTGAAAAGAGGAGGTAGACAGTGCCTTGTGCGAGTACAGATGGAAGACTCCTGACCTAGTCACTTGTCACCTTCCCTCAAAGGACACTATGAGCACTGTATTTAATTTTCCTCCAACTTGTTTTTCTTTTTTCTTTGTGCCTTCTTATTTCCCTCATTTTTTCATATGTTGAAAGTAAGGAGGAAAGATAGACATTAGGATGTTCTAGGTCCAGGTTGGAGTCAAGGGTCAGCCAGGGAATCAATTTCTCTATCTCCTTTCCTGTGAATCCCTTAAGGTTAATATTATGCCTCCACTTCTTCATTCCTAGGAGTGCTCCTAGGAAGAGCTTAGTTGTCCTATCTTTCCTGCACAAATACCCTATCACAGCTGGCACTGTTACGTCTGAAAAGTGAGTTTCCTTCAGGTTCTCCATCTTTTTGCCTGTGAATCCCTTAAAGTTAACATGATTTTCCATTTATGGGTCCTAGGACTATTCCAGTGAAGAATTGCTCAATCTCTCTCTTCTGGACAAATTTCATTTTGAAAAATTCACTGTTATTTCAAAAAGGTGAGTTTCCAGAATTTCATTTGCTTAAGGAATTTATAGAGGTTGGGGGGTGGGAGCATCAGTCAGGGCAGCCCTGGGATGGTGTCTCCTGATGGACCAATTAAATAGTTCCATTGCACTCCTCACCCACCTTTCTTTGCAAATACTCCTACACATCTGTAACAGTAAAAAGAATAACTCACTCATAAAAAGAAAGCTGTACAATTTGTGTCACTTTTGAGACTCTGAGCAAACTGTGAGATTAGTAATTTTCTTATCCGGATGTTGCAGGGGAGAGACCAGCAGATAACACAGGTTAAGTAACTTGGTCACCTTGACAGGTCTGGTAAGTAGATGAGTTGGGAGGTAAAGTCCAGGCTTTTGGATCCTACAGGTCAGGTTGTGACACCAAGCGATTTGGAACACCACTTGTTAACCATTGTTTTTCCTCCCCTGCCCCATATGTATTCATTCTTGCCATCCTTGACTTCCCTAAAAATTCATGGTCCCCATAGCTAGAACTACAGCCCTTTTCAAAGGTCCACTATTTGAAATCCCTTTATCAGACAACTGAGAAAACTGGGTCCCTTGAGAGTTTCCAAGGCCTAATGGAAAAATTGTGTATGACATAGGCCTTAGGTCCCCTGCTTGGCTGACCCCAAATGGACCTCACTGGACCATACCTTGAGTGTGCCTCAACCTTGGTGAGATTTGATTCTTCCTTCTCATTTCCCTTCTCTTGACCCCATCAAGTTTAGGCAGTAGGAAAATAAATTGGAAATAGTTAGGATGTCATAGAGTTGGGATAATATGAATAGGATCATCTACACAGTCAGTATTGCCATATCTTTTCTTCAGATCTCTGGAGGTTTCACTTAATTTCTGGACTTAACATTTTAGGACTGTGATTTACTGAAGGATTTCTGAAGTTGCCCTCATGTTCACTATTGTCTTTGAAAGGTAAGTCTCTTCAATTCATTTGTCTTTGGGGGAAATGGACGATGATTGCCTTTAGGGCTGGAATTTGGCCCAGGCAATGAGAGCTGCCCTAATGTGATAAACAAATACCATTCTTGCCCTCTAGGCATATCAGGTCTCTAGTGTACATTTCCAGGGGCAAAACTTCTTACAGGCTGGCATCAGATTCTGGGGCTTCCCTTAAACATCACATTCTCCTTTTTTTGGCCTCTCAGTGCCTTAAGGTTAACCTCATTTCTCGAATGATTGGTTCTAGGATGATTTCCAGGAAGAGCTGAGCCGTCTTCCTCCGGTGGCCAAATTTCTTTTTGACAAACTCACTGTTTCTTTTCAAAGGTGAGTTTCTAGATTTGCATTTGTTTCAGAAATTTGAATTAGTTAGGTCTATGGTACCTAAGCCAGGGAAAGACAGGGAGTTTACCTTCTGATGGACCTTTGAAGTAGTTGCCCTGCACTCCTGACACATCTTGCTTTGGAAGTGCTCTTGCACATTTTTGTTGTAGTTGTTTGTCCTTCAGTCTCCAAGAAGAAAGGTGATGTCTGGACTTGCAAATGAATTAGATTTAATTGAGGCAAGGCTGGGCAAAGTCACCAGCCTCATTCTCTCCTATCGAGCCATATGGGTTAAGTGGCAAGATCAGGATGACTGGTGATGCCCTAGAATGTAGTGAGAGATCTTGGCCCTTTTAAGCTAAGTTCTTGCCCAGATCTTGGTTTGCCTGAGGTGAGACCCATTCAGTGAATAAGGCTAGGTAAGAAATGAGGCAAAAGATGGCCTAGTTTGCCTACCAAAAAAATCAATCTGGGTGTGTGTGGAACTCCCTCAGGGTTTCTGACCAAAACTAAAACAATTGCTATCTTCTTGCACTCTGAGCCATCAGAACTAAACAATGTCCAAGAGAGGCTTGGTCTGGGACCTGCCTTGGGCATCATTAATAAGAAAAGAAAAGCACTCTTTTGTATGCAACTAGCTCTACATTTTGTGTGCCTTTTGGGCCTAAATTATGGAATTGGTGATGTTCTTGCTCTGATTTTGCAGGTCACTGAGATGAAGAGGAGTGAGATAATGCACCTTGGCCCTCTTGACATGTCTCATAAATGGATGAGTTGAGATGTGAAGCCCAGGTTTCCTGACCCTGCAGGTCAGGATAGGGGCTCTTAGCGATTGGGGCCCCTACTTGTCAGCCATTCATTTTTTCCTACCCTACCACAAACGTTTCAATTCTTGCCATCCTTCATTTTCCTAAAAATTCAGGGTCCACATCAGCAAATACAAAGGCCTTTTCATGTGCCATTTGCCTGAAAATTCATTATCAAGCAGGTGAGGGAAGTGAGAATCTAAGGGTTTTCAAAGGCCTAATCAATAGAATGTGTCTGAGGAAGGCTTCAGATCTTCTGTTTGGCTGACTCCAGATTCTGGCCACTGAACAGTGCCCTGAGTATGCCTCTACCTGGGTCATATTTTTTTTTCCTTTTCATTCCTGTTCACCTGCCTCCATCCAATGGAATCAGCAAGACAAATTATTGGAAGTAGTTGGCATGCCAGATACCTGGGATGATGTGCAGGGCCTCCCACATAGTCAGTCTTGCCATTTCTTTTCCTCTAAGATGCTGAGTCTTTATGTCATTTCTGATCTTTCCTTTCTAGAAGGTAGATACCCTGGAAGATTTCAGAAGGGTCCCTCTTGCCCACAAATGTCCTCAGGCAACCTTCCCTCTTCCCTTCTAAATATGTCTCTTCAATTCCTCTTTTTTTTTGGGGGGGGGAATCTAATGCCACCCTTGGGGGTGGCATTTGGCCTTGCCCAAGGGGTATATCATAATGTGATGGACAAATTCCATTCTTCTTTTACTGAAACCTGCCAGATTTTTTCCTTCAGGATTAATCACAAGAGGGTTGCTAGGTGGTACAGTGGATAAAGCACTGGCCCTGGATTCAGGAGGACCTGAGTTCAAATCCAGCCTCAGACACTTGGCACTTACTAGCTGTGTGACCCTGGGCAAGTCACTTAACCCTCATTGCCCTGACCCCCCCAAAAAAAGAATTAATCACAATAAGAACAATACAACAACAAAAAAGCCATAATGATCATTTCATCTCTTAAATTAGCAAAAAGCACAGCAAATATCATTGAAAGAGTACAGTTTTTCTATGTTATTTCCTTTAGCCCAGCAGCAGACTTCTCATTCTGATCATCTTTGTTAGTCCAATCAGTAGAGGAATTAAATGATGTTAAGACATGGCAAGTTACTCCACCCAAGAGCACACACCTCCTGTGTGAATGAGGTGTCTAGTCAGAACTTCCTGGCTCCAAGTCTAAGGCTCTAAGACAGCTCTCTGCCATTATTTTTTCCCCATAATTCATTTCCTTTCATTATGCCCTCATCCTTTGCTTGCTTGGGTGTTCATCTTGCCCAGCACCACACATCTTGAACTGTTGAAACAAAGGTGATGGACATAGGCTTATATTTCTCCCCTCTTTTGGTATTTCCCTGCTGCCATTATATTTTCATTCATCATACTTGTATTAAAAGGTTGCAAAATAAGTGCACATTGTCAGGGGCAAAAGTACTTTCAGTCTGGGATCAAATTCTGGGGCCTTCCCACAAAGTCAATTTCTCTTTCTTTTGGCTTTTCAATGACTTAAAGTTATTTATTTCTCTGACGATTGGTTCTAGGATCATTTCCAGAAAGAGCTGATCAATCTTCCCCCTGTGGACAAATTTCATTTTGACAAGCTCACTGTTTCTTTTTGAAGGTGAGTTTCCAGATTTGTATTTGTTTCAGAAATTTGAATGGCTTAGGTCTGGGGGCCTGAATGAGGGAAAGCCAGTTGATTTACTACCTCCTGAGAGATCTTTGAAATGGTTCCCCTGCACTCCTGATACATGTTTCCTTGGAAGCACTCATGAGCATCAATAATAAGAAAAAGAAGCCCTCCTTTGTATGCAATAAGCTCTACATTTTGTGTGCCTTTGGAGCCTCAACTCGTAGAGCTTGTAGAGCAAACTACGAGATTGGTGGTTTTGTTGCTCTGATTTTGCAGGTCAGAGAGCTGAGGAGGAGTGAGGTCATCTGACTTGGCCTTTTTGACATGTCTTGTAAGTGGATGAGTTGAGATGGGAAGTGTAGCCTTCCTAATCCTGTAGGTTTGTATGGGACCTTTTAGCAATTTGGGCCCCTGCTTTTCAGCCATTCAATTCCCCCCCCCACACACACACACACAAACACAGCATATATATATTCATTCTTGCCATCCTTCACTTTTCTAAAAATTCCAGGCCTGTGTAGATAGAACAATAGAATTTTTCAGTGGCCCTTTACTTGATAGCCCCTTAGCAGAGATTTGAGGAAGAGTGAGGGTCTCTGGATTTGTCAAGCCCTAATTGTATGAATGGGAGTGACATGGGCATTAGACCCTCTGCTTGGCCAAGCCCAGATGGAGGTCACCAGAGAGAGTATTCCTCCACATTAGGTCACATTTTCTTCTTCCTTGTAATTTTTGTTTCCTTGGTTCTATCAAATGGAGTCAACAGGAAAAGAAATTGCAAGTAGTTGGGGAGAAGATATGCAGGGCCACAGATGCAGTCAGTCTTTCCTAGTCTTTTCCTCTTAGTCCCAGTCAGTCTTGCCATATAAATATATATTTCTTCTATCTCCCAGTGACACCACATCCTTCTGCACTTCTTCAAAGATTTGAGAAGTCACCCTCTTGTTGACAGATTTCTTCAGGTAGCCCTCCCTCTTCCTTTTGAAAGGTAAGTCTCTTCAATACCTGTTTTCTTTTGGGAGAAATAGGTGAAGGTTGCTATTGGGGGTGGGCTTTACCTTTGCCTAAATGTTCTGCCATAATGTAATGGACAGATTCCATTCTTGTGCTGCTGATGTTCTGGGACTTTTCCTTTGTGTTCAAGATTTATCACAAGAACAGCAGCAATAGAAACCACAATAATAACTTCAAGTCCAAAAACGGAAACAACTACAACAAATATCACTTATGGAGTACATTGTATGTATGTTATCTTCTTTGACCCAGCAGGAGACATCTGATCTTGATGATCTCTGTAGTCCAATTGGCAAAAGAATTAAGTGATGCTAAGATATGAAATGGAACTTTGCTAGGATGACACATCTCATAAATGGTAGGATTCTTGGTTGGGCTTTTCTGTTTTTATGTCCAAGTCTCTAACAGTTTTACTGTTAACCATAACTTTTCCTCCTTTGGTTCATTTTGTTCTTGTTTTTCTTTTTTTCATTTATTATTCATTTAATTTGCACTTTTTAAAAGTTTGAGTTCTCAATTCTTTCTTTCCTACTTTTCCCCATCCATTGTGATCAAAATTATACCATTATACATGCAAAATCTTGCAAAACATATTTCTGTATTAGTCAGTGTAAAAATAAAACAAGAAAAATAGTCAAAATATTATGCTTCATTCTGCATTTTTCATTATGTCTGTCATAATTTTCTTGGATTATGAGTCCTTTGGAATTATATTGTATAATTGTATTGCTGTTTTTGCAATATTGGTTTTGCTCTGTTCACTATGCATCAGTTCATGTAAGTCTTTCCAGGTTTTTCTAAAGGCATCCTAATTTAGATTTCTTATGGCACAGTGGTATTCCATTATAATCATATACCACAACTTGTTCAGTCTTACCTAGCTGATGGACATCCCCTCAAATTCCAATTATTTGCCACCATGAAAAGAACTGCTATTAATATTTTTGTCACATAGTTTTTACTCCTTTTTGTATCTCTTTGGGATACATATCTAGAAGTAGTATTCCTGTGTCAAAGGCTATGCACAGTTGGTCATAGTTCCAAATTTCTCTCTAGAATAGTTCACTAAGGGGAAGCTAGGTGGTGCTGACCCTGGAGTCAGGAGGACCTGAGTTCAAATCCAGCCTCAGACACTTAACACTTACTAGCTGTGTGACCCTGGGCAAGTCACTTAACCCCAATTGCCTCACCAAAAAACCAAAAACCAAAAAACACAAAAAACACAAGCAGAATAGTTCACTCAGTTTACAGCTCCACCAACAGTATTTTAGTGTTCCTATTTTCCCACATCCCTTCCAACAGTTGTCATTTTTCCTTTTCTGTCATATCAGCCAATCTGATAAGTGTGAGGTGATACTTCAGAGTTGTTTTAATTTGCATTTCCCTAATCAATAAAAATTTAGAACAGGTTTTCATATGACTAATCCTGCTTGTCAGTCACTGTTGGGAAGGCTCTTTTAATGAAAGCTCTGTTGGCAGAAGCATTACCCAATCTGTAGGTTTGGTATATCCTGCCATCCCTCGCATATCAGGTCACTTACTACCTTTTAGCTAGTACCTCCTGGCAATTGGGAAGGAGCTGAGATGCAATGTCCTACCCTCATTTCATTGATAAGGACATATTTGAATTGTTTTTATCCACTTATGAGTTTTATTTGTTTTTATCTAATCATGAGAGATTTATTTAGAAATGCTGGCTCCAACTCTATGAATCAGCTGGTTGATGTCTTGCTACCTTGATGTACTCTTTTTTTTTTTTTTTTTTTACGGGGCAATGGGGTTAAGTGACTTGCCCAGGGTCACATAGCTAGTAAGTGTTAAGTGTCTGAGGCCGGATTTGAACTCAGGAACTCCTGAATCCAGGGCTGGTGCTTTATCCACTGCACCACCTAGCCGCCCCACCTTGATGTACTCTTAATAAACTCCTATTAATATGGGGTGGGGTAGTCCAAACTATGAGTTTTCCTTCTAAGAAATGGAGAACAACCAGGAGATATAGAGGGCTTTCACCTCTGGCTATCATTGTGAGTGGGCCTGTTCCACCCCTGCAACCAATAATCAGGTACTTCCTGATAGCTGGCCCACCTCTGTAGTTAGTTAAGCTGTGAAGTGGCAGAGATTTTAGCTCCCCAAAACTCAGGATGGAAAAAAAAGAAATAGGTTCCCAAATACAAATTTTGTTTTTGTTTTCTTTGTTTGTGCACAAAGAAGAGAAGGCAGAAGGAAAGGCAAAAGGCTCACCAAGAACCTTCAGGTAAGTAAATGGTCTTGCCTGGATTTGCTGGAAAAACAGTATTCATAAAGGGAGTGGGAGGAGTGAGACTTTAGGGAATCCAGGGTTGACATGTTGTAATTGTTTGGGAAATATCCTGCCAGATATGAACACAACTGAGCAATGAGGCTACTAAGTAGGGACTCAGAACATTATGGGGTAAAAAAAAAGAAAAAAAATATTTTGGGCAGACAAAAGAACCCCGTCAGATGTGCATTCTAAATGTGATTTGAAGATCTCTAGGCTAGGCAAACCAGGGATTTTCAGTGCTGTTAAGAGAGGCTTTGAAACAGAAATTGGGGGAGATGACTAGGTACTAGGAATACCTTTTGGGAAGACTGAAATAGAACTTTTTAGCTTTTAAACAGAAACATAAAAAAGGGCAGTCTCTCTCTCCCCCTTTCTGACTGTGGCCAATTTGGAGGTGCAGATACGAGCAAGAGGAGGGAAAAAATAATCAGTAAAGATTTCCATAGATAGCCTGGAATATGATTGGCAAGGGAAGGAAGCATCTGATCAGAATATGGAAAACAAGACAGGTGCAGTAGTGAAAGATTTTAATCTTAGCTTGAATGAAAGGAGGAGATAAAGTTTGGGCAGATTATGGAGAAGAGGAAATGGGTAGGAAGTTAAGAAAAGTTGTAATCTCTTTTGCAGTGATAGCATGAATGAAAGACTTGAAAGTAAAGGGTTGTATAAATTTGGAAGGAGAAGTGAGAAAGGGTTTGATCTCATTCAGATAAGAAGGACATGAGAATCTTTATTTGGTTATTCTTCATAATATGGAAAATGCAGAAATGGATTTTTAGCATTGAATTACTTGGGGATAGCATAGTGTTAGTAGGGTCTATTTTAGTCCTTATGTGAGGAATATGCCTTGATAATTTCATTACCACATAACAGAGATTATGTTATAATTTCTATGTTTCAGAAAAGTTTCATGGATCCTAAAAGAAGGGCAAAAACACAAGACCGTCGCTTTAAATCCTTGGCAATAGCCTAACTGAAAGTAGCTGGCCCTAGAATTTGAAGGGCTAGCGGTAAATGGCCCTTGGATGAATTGAGTCTTACACATTGCCATTAGTGATTATAAATCCAGATTTGATTTGGTCCTTGAATTATATCATCATGTGGTCGCATTTAAAGTGAAGTATGTTCTCCCATTAGGGTAATTGTGGTGTATCAGAACTTAATACAAAAATGCATTTCTTTGGCATGAAGGCAGAAGAAAAAAAGCTAGAAAATGCATGGCTCTGGAAAACCTGTCTCAGAAATTTATTGACTCTGTGACTTCAATTCTGTTTACCTCAGTTTCCCCATAGGTAAATCAAGAAATCAAATAATAGCATTGGCCTCCCAGGGTTGTTGTAAGGATCACATGATTGTGAAATGTTTTTCATAGTGCCCAATAACTGTTGTTAATATTAACATTTCTTTAATTATATGTGACTGATCCATTCTTGACAACTTTATACCAGGTTTTAGATGTAATCAGCATAAAATGCTAAAAGCTATAAAATGAAGTGATTTCTATTTAAAGGATTCAGAGATGCATTCAAATACATTGATATTATTTGGCATCCAGTTAAATGTATCTCCAAATTCTCTTTTGTTTTAAAAATCCATAATATTGTTTATGTTGTTATTGTGTTTTTAAATTTCCTTGTATTTTAGGTGCTGGGAAACCATTGTATGAGACATGCTGAAAATTTCTTTTGATCTGGTTATTGTGAAATTATTGTCATTAACAGTTATTGTTATAATGTAAAAACCTATCAAATATTTAATGGGGTATATTTTGAAAAGGAAAATTGATAGTTACTGTATGGGAAAAGGTACAAAGAAAAAATCTTGTAAAATCTACTTATTTGTAAACTTCTAAGTTTTCTTGAGACATTTTGCTTAGGCAAGCTCATAAGATCTCTTCAGCCCCATGAAAGAACTTGCTAGTGTTGTGAAATTTCTAAAGAATGAACTGAGAAATTCTGAGAAAATGGGATCCCCTCTTCCACTCCTTTCAAAAATGGGGGAGAAATGTTCAAGCTTGCTTATAATAAAGCATGAGTTTCACCTAGGGTTATTTTCCCATCACTTGGGAAAATTATGAAATTATGGTTACATATTTAGCCAACTTGCTCTCAACAAACTCTAATCTTAAAGATTTATTTTTGCCTCAAGGGGTGAATATAGAATACCTTGAGAGATGGATACCTATTAGTCTGGAGGTTTACAGCAATTGGCCTGTGTTTTTCTAGGTTTTTGAGTAAACTCTCATATATTCACTGCCTCTCTGAAATTCCTGAATGTAATTATTTTCTTGATTCCTAAAGACTGATTTTTATACGAATATGAGTTCAAACTGAAAAAGGATGAAAAGAAAAAGAAGGAAAGGATGTTGAATAAAATTTTAAAGGCCTGGTAAATGTTTTATTCTTGTAACACAATGAGAGAAATAAAAACTATCTAGCCCTGAGATGTGATAACTGAAACTTCCTATTTGAGATTAAAATATCATGGGACTATATATTATCATGGGACTGATATTCTCCTAAATGTGAATTTCAGGCATGGTTGTCTGCACTGTCAAGGGGTCATTAGTTCACCAGTCAAAAGAGATTTCATGTGCTGCCCAAAGGGAGAGCAGTCTGGGAAATGCTATAGGTGGAAATCTGGGCCTGAGAAAGGTTGAGGGAATGTCCTTGGCATGGCATAAGGGAGGATTCTCTTGACTCAGTTTCCCCATGGGTATGCATCGAATAGCTACGTTTCCTACTTGTTTAATCCTGAGCCTGACTGACCCTCTGAATTAGGTTTAATTCTGCAGTTTGATTAGCTGGTCTTAAAACTTAACTATTACTTACCAGAATTATCAAAATTATCAAACAGATAGGGGCAGCTAGGTGGTGCAGTGAATAAAGCATCGGCCCTGGATTCAGGAGGACCTGAGTTCAAATCTAGCCTCAGACACTTGACACTTACCATCTTTGTGACCCTGAGCAAGTCACTTAATCCTCATTGCCCTAAAAAATAATTATCGAACAGATACAAATGCAAAAATCAAAATTATCAAATAGAGTCTGATTACTGACAGATTTGAGTAGAATTACCTAGGAATCTCTTCAAGTGCCCTGGAACCAGAAAAGCAAATCCACTGAAAAGAGTCTACTTCAGAGCTACCCTGTGAATGAGGTCCAAGGGAAGATGTTGCCAGGGACCAGACAACTACATGGGAAAACTGGGACTCAAGATAAAATGGGCTGATTGATTATCATTGATGTTGATGATCATTATTGCATTACTTTGGTTATTTGTTTCATGCTTTATCTTTACTGAGTTTTCTTGGTGACATTGCTAATATGTAAATCTCCTCTCTAACATCAGTACATGGTGAGCCCTATAAATGGCTTAATGTATAACCTGCCTTATAAACTCTATATAGAGTTTATTTAACAAGGTTTGGCTCTTTGGAGGATTCATGAGATTATGATTCTGTACCCATAAGTTTATTCAACTTTATGACATTGATGGAAATATGGGATTATGATTTGTAATACCCATGGAAATAGTCAACTTGTTTCCTGCTGTAAGTTTATGTCCCCCCAGCTTATAACCACTGATAGTTGTTCAAATGGAAAGCAGAGATTAGAATGATGCTGTTGAGGATAAAGGGGGGGATATGAAACCAGCTGTGGTGCTGTACCATATATATGGTTAGAACCAAATGGAGGGATTACAGAAAGTTATGCTGACTTAGTGACTGTTGGGGGCTTTTGCCCTTTAACCTGCTATCCCTCACACATCAGGTTACCTACTACCCATTAGACTTCATGTATTGGTAATTGGGGAGGAGTTGAGATGCAGTGTCCTATCCCCCTTTGCTAATGTGGACCTATCTGAAATGTCTTTATCTTGTTATGAAAGTTGTCAATAAAAACTGGTTCCATCATGTTTTTAGCTGTTATCTTAATGATTAGTTAGTCAATATGTTACTACTTAATGTACTTTTAATAAACTCCTTTTAATTCTCTTTTTCCTGAATTTTGCCTCATTAATTAGGGTGAAAGCCTGAACAAAATTTTTTTCCTTTTAATAGGACACTGTTTTATCTGTAACCTGCAGGAATTGGTATTGTTCTGAGAGTGAGACAAATTGCAAAATGAGAATCTTACAGGCAGGCTCTATAGGGCAGTGGCAGAAACTATCTTGGGGGCAGAGCCTAGATTGGACACCTCAGAAATATTCATTCCATGAGGAATACAGAGAATAGAAACAGACCAGATAATTATAGGGTTCCTTAACTGAAAAATGGAGGATTAGAATAGAGAAAAAATGAATAAGAGAGTGAGAAAAATCTTCTCAGGAAATGGGTACAAAAACTAATGAACAGGAGTAGCTGAAGGAGAAGAGAGGAAAGGGCTATCAGCTTCACTAAGAGGAGAAAAAGAAGAAGAATTAAATAATTAGACAAAAGCAAGAAAGACAGTGGAATTTATAATAAAACAAAGGGAAAGGGTTAACAATGGGAGAGTGAGGGGGAAACTGCCATTTTGAAGAGAGACACCTTAAAAAAAAGATTAAGCTAAAATAACTGAAGAAATGTTCCTTCATTCTGGAAGAGAAATGTTATGGGGAAAATGGGGTAGGGGATTTGGGGTCCTTAGGAATTCCTCTTTGAAGAATTACACCCTCTTGCACACAAAAGCAGTTAGAATAAGATAGTGGTTTATTTAGAGGAAGGGGAAGGGAAGGGAAACCATGAAAGAAATCCTTAGACTTCTCATGGGGAGAAAGGCATGGCACAGAGAGAGTGGCTCTGAGATACCAATCTCCTCAAGCAGGAGACAAACAGGTACTTTTATAGAGGACTGATGGGGGTGAACATCTGACTGGAAAGTCCCCTTGGTGAGGCAGTGACTGGAGGAATTGGGTGAGGGGTGGCTGCAGATCTCTCAAGCCATCTCCTCAGGACACAAAGGAAGCAGCCACACCTAATCTTATCGCCCCAGGGTTGAGGGAGACTAGAATGAAGGGTGGGGGTCCAGGAGCTTGCTCAGTCAGATCTGGTTCTGTTTATCTCTCTAGGTGTGTCTGTCCTCTGGATTAGTTTCTCAAGGAGAAGGTTTTTTGATGTGCCCCAGAGAACTTCTCAGGTGCTACAGGCCCATAACAGAACCATGACTTGGGAAGGTGAGGTCATGACACACTTGTTCAGGGGACTTTTGACCTGGATTGGGGGGCTAGGTCACCCAAAGAATTGGAGGCTCATCACAAATCTTGTAAAATAGAAAGAGATTTATTATAGGAGAGAAATATATGGCTGGGGGCCTGATCACTATGGAGAACTGTCCCACTAGAATAAGATACCTGGCCTTTTATATCTTTACAAAACAAAGGGGAGGGAAGGGCAAGATAATTGTTGAGGGGATCTTTGAATAATGGGGTATAAATAGGATATTCAGCATCCATCCATATCCGGAAGACTTTGATATTGCTTATCAGCTTACCAGGGTCTTGCCACACCTTATTCCTGAGGTGGGACACAGCTGTTTTTCCCTTGGCCTTGGGGGTTGGGATCTTAGGTTTCTTGGGGTTCCACTGCATTCCCACATCCCCCCACCTTATTTCTGAGGCAAGAGGTGTTAAGTTCTGTATTCTGTAGCTTCTTCAAGGCTGAAAAATGGGTCATAGAGATATCATTGTCGATTAAGTAGAGAGGGAGTGAAAACTGGCGGGTGAAGTCCTAGTGTCCCAAGGTCATTGATGTAGCTTCAGTAAAGGCTTTAATCCTAGAAGTGACTAGAGAAGTGACAGTATTACAAATACAAATAGGTTCACATAGAAGGCTATACTATTGTCCATTACTACATTGGCCAAAGAATCTAGGGACTCTTGGAGGTCTTCAAGGCTCAAAACAGTTTTGTTAGAAATATTTTCAATTGCTAATGTCCAATTAGTCAGGATCATGTCATGTTCTAGGTAGCCAAGCAAAGGAATGGCAAGTACTGCAGTTTTACAGATCCACCACAGGAAATTGTCCCAAGACCCCCTTTTGCCTATGCCTTTCCTCAGGAGGGAGAAAGCTCAGAGGGTTCTGATATAGATCTGTAAAACCTGAGGATCTGTAAAACCCATGGTGCACTGACAATAGCTGATGTAGGGGCTGAGGCAGGAAGTGGAAAAGCTTTCTCAGGAGACCATCCTGGCACAAAGAATAGTATCTCTGCCCAAAATGTCAGGGGTGTCATATAATGACCACAAATAAACCTGTATCCTGGAGGAGGAGATAGATAGATCACTTGGTTGACCTTAACAATCAAGTAACATCAGCCCCCCATTCAGAAGAACTGTAGCAGGAAACAATCATACCAGGTCTGAGGCCTGCTTGCAATAGGGTGTTTACCTGAAAGTACAGGCATGGGATATGGCCCAGAGGCATTAAGGCCATGAGCTAGGGGCTGAGAATTCTCTTCCATATGTGGGTGTCTCTTACATATCCAGCAGTCAAAAGGTCCTGCCTTAGTTACTGCTTCTCCAAATTGAATCAGGGCATTATCACTCCAGGTATCAGAGAGTTCATAATTCTAAAGGTCTGGGAAAACCCAGAGGATGCTGAGGGGAGTGGCCATAGGTGGAATGGTTCAGTCCCTGAGGCAGCAGACAGTAAAGAACTATAGGTTGGGGGAGGGGGTGGAGGGCAGCTAGGTGGTTCGGTAGATAAAACACCAGCCCTGGATTCAGGAAGACCTGAGTTCAAATCCAGTCTCAGACACTTGACACTTACTAGTGTGAGCCTAGGCAAGTCATTTAACCCTCATTGCCCTGGGGGTGAAAAAAAAACTATAGGCACAAGGAGCAGAAGAGTCAAGAGTTAAAATATGTAGGGTACAAAGAAGAGAGAAGGAATATTCATTCTAGGGTATCTGTCACAGAAGAGAAACTTGAGATCCTCTACCAATTCATAGGAATATATGTCCTTGTTTTTCCCACTGTTTGATTCTGAGGGGACCAAGGGTTTAATGGAAGAAATATGAGTCCATGTATTCTGCCCCTTGAGCTTGACAGCTGTGAGTGTTGATAGGATGACTCAATCCCATTGACTCACTAGTTAGTTCTGTCCCTCTTTTTTCCAAATTCTCACAAACACTAGGTCCCCTGGCTAGGTTGGGTGTTGAGGTTCCTGCCAATCTTCCAGATTAGGAAGGGTTTGATTTGCATAATTCCCAAAGGCTTGGTTAATAGGCCCAAATTGTTTAGAAAACTGAGTAAGGAAATGTGTTTCTGGGTCTAGGAGACAGTTCAAAGGGACTTAGTCTCAGAAGCCATTTTAATTTGGGTGTGTGCAATGGAGAGTGCAAGGACCCAATCAATCTTTGCTTCCTCTCAAAGTTTGGTAAGGGTCAATCAATTTTCTAAATAATCTGAGAAATAAAGGCAGGACCATTATCACTTTGGAGTGATTTGGGAAGGCCAAACCTAGGAATTATTACTTGAGAAGGGCTTTTTTTACATCCCGCTCTTTTTCTGTTCTGCTGGGAAAGGCTTCTACCCATCTAGTCAAGGTATCTACAAAGGCTAACAAAACCCTGTACCTTTTGCAAAGAGATAGGTGAGTAAAATCTATCTGTCAATCTTCCCATGTTAGTTCCCCTCATCTTTGAATTGGCTTATGTAGAGGGAGGTTTGAAGGCTACAGTGGTATTAGTTTGGGTGAAGAGGGCACAGGAATCCTCAGATGGTCTTAGAGATTCCCTTGCCCATAAAGAGAGACTTTACTAAAGTGGTTAGAACTTCCCTGCACAGGGGAGTGGAATTGTGGAGGCCCACTGCAAATTTCCACATTATGTTCCTGGAGGGAAAGCAGCAAACCAAAAGGAGAGTGCCACCATCCTGTATCCTCAGGAACAAAACCTTGAATTTTGCCTATTTAGTCTCCTCCTTGGTATAGGAAGGGGCACAGTAGGGTACAAAGGGGCCAGGGCTACGGCAGACAGGTGAATGGAACTGGCAGCAGATTTAGCAACAAGGTCTGCCCTATGATTCCCTTGTGCTATGGATGAATTGATAGCTGGCTCCCTTGATAGTGTATAACAGAGACCTGACTGGGCAAGTTTATGACCTTAAGCAGGTTCATAATGTCCTTTCCATGCTTCACAGGAGAATTCTTTGAGGCCAATAGTCCTTTCTTTCCAAACGGAAAACATGAGATGCATAACTCTTTATAACATAAATAAATCCTCCTAGTTACCATCCTCCCTTTCATCCAAATGTGTTTGCAATGGAGAGGAATTTCAGGGTTTTTTTTTTTTTTCCTAAACCCAAAAGAAAGATGCCCAGTTAATTTAGCCTTAATCATAATACCATGTAAGCATTACCAGGCAGATGGCAACCCTGAGTATTAATGTACCTAGTTGTTTGGCATATTAAGTAATCACACATTTTGACTGAAAACAGTAAGATCTTACATACTTGCATTGTGATCATATATTCTATTACGTGCTCTTATTATAGAAATTTGCTAAAAAAGAAAAAGCATGGATATGATTATAACAGCCAGGATAAAGTATCCTTAGTTCTATTTGATTTCAGGTAAGAGTCACAAGTGACAACCAGTCATAGCCAGACTTCAGTAATAGACAAGTTGGAAATATTTCCTGTTTAGTAGGAACACAATGGGGAAACTGAGCCAGAAGGATTGTACTTTAGATGAGACCAAGGTCATCCTCTCTGCTTTTTCCCAGATACTTGTGGCACTCTCTCGAGTGATGAATTACTGACTTAATGATCCATTAGACAACTAGACCTGAATTCAAAACTCAAAACAATATCAATTACAGTCCTGAAATATTGTATCTTTATAGAAAATTTGTACTCTCATTAAGTTTACCAGGAGACATACACACACGTAAGAGGTTTCATGTAACATCTTTCACTTGTTTTTCGCCTTTACTTCTCTTTTTTTTTTAATCCTTTACTTCTTAAGTTTAAACTTATCATGGTGTAGAGATCATTAGAAATTGCTTCTACATAATAAAAAACCTTATAAATTCTCAGTAAGACGATTCCTTGTCTAGGAATTTCACAACCCATAAAAAGTTCTTTTCTGGCAAGTTTACAAATTAAGGCGAGTCTAGAGGTCTCTTTTTCTCTGTCTTTTCCCATACAATAATTTACTAACTTTCCTCTTATTTCCAAAATTCTTCCAGTGCTTTCCTCTTTGTCTTAGAGGAAATAAAACAATTAACATAGTCTATAACAAAAATGGGTAGGTAAGCACTTCAAGTGACAGTATGCTCTTTTTTTCCTTCAAAAGTTTCCAAACTTTACTTTCAGATTCTCGGTTCATACTGTCAGTGCAAACAGGGTACAACTTGCTTTCAACTTGCTTTTACAAATCATATAAAATTCTCTGGACTGATTATCTCAGGGAGGGAAGGAGGGAGAGAAAGAAAAAGACTCCTGTTTCCCTTTTAAAAAACATATCTATGTAACTACAAATAGCTTGGTTAACAGTATATGTAAATATTTCAGAACAGGTCGTCTGTAGACCAACAGCTTCTTAACCCATTCATTATCTTTTTAACAGTAACCAAATTAGACATTATAAGCAAACTTAGAAACATCATACCTTAAAACAATGTTAGGAAATTTTAATATTTGAAACAAAACCAATTGATTACCAATTAGGTGTTCTTAGTTTAGTTGCATGGGCTTTTGCTCTATACTTTACACAGAAAATCATTCCTATAACTTTTGTCCTACGCAAGGACCCAAAACTGTGGGGAGTAGGTTCTATCATTATGCCTTATGAGACAGTAAATGGAAAATTTTCATTTCTAAGGCTTGTAAAAAAATTAATTTAACCAATCCTAATCTAAAAACTTTATAAGTGTGGGCCATATGAAAAATTATAACTTTAGAAAAATTATAATTGGGCCATAAGTCCTGCTGCAGTCGCCATTCAAATGTAAGAATATTTTAAACTAACTGGCCTAATTTGGGGGGACTAATCTGACTGCAGGACTAATCTGGGGACTTTTGACTGGCTGGTTATCTGACTGCTATTAATTTCCAAAGCCAATCTGTTAGGGCTGGTTAAAATTTTCCCCACACTCGCTCCTCCCAAATTGATAATCAAAAGATTAAGAAGCCTCTTAATTAAATAATCAAAGCAGAATTTATTTATAAAAATCAATGTAAGAGATAAGAGTAAAGAAATGCAGTTATATGACCTTCCAGCGCATCTCTCTCGCCCCTGTGTCTCCTTAGCGTTCTATCTCTCACAGACCCCTCAGTGTCTCTTACTCCGTCCTCTCCTGCCCTTTTTCATAGCCACTACTCCTTACTGTCTCAAGGAACACCTCAAAAGCCCCGAACTCCATACTCTTACCCCCAGCATCTCTAACGTCTCATTCGACCTCTCAGCATCTCTAGTCTCCTCTTGCTTTCTCTATCCTCAGGTGTCCTGTTCTCTTAATCTTCCAGCCTCCCCTTTCACTCTCTTCTCCCCTGTATATATGTTCCTTCTCTCCCCTCAAATCTCGGGCTCCCTGTGCTCCTGCACATGCCAAGCTAATCCACTGGCCGCACTAGCGCTGCAGCCAGGGGGATGCTTGAGTGTCCCGTACGTACCATACCCAGGGCTCGAGGGGCCCATGCTCCCTACTGCTCACCCAGGGACCTCCGCACAGGCTAAACCAAAGACTTATCTGGATGAGCCCAGGATCTCTGGGGTAGATTCCCTCAGGACGAAGGGACCTGGCATCCTGTAAAGCCCACAGGGCTTTTTGGCTCAACTGAGGAAGAGGGGAAGGGGCACCAGCTCCTCTTACACAGAAAAACCCCCTGAGGGCCTAAGGTTTTTTAATCTCAGCCCAAAGGCAGGGTCCCTAAATCAAAATAAATTTCTACAGGCATAATACTTCTAGCACCTTAAAAGAAAGAGTATTATCCGTAAAATAATATAGATTGTAGAGAAATGAGAATTCAGAAGTAGCCTGGCTATTCTGACCTCAGACTTTGGGGGCCGACCCAACATGACTGACAGAGGAGAAAAGCACAGTGCACACCCTACCTGGGGAATCCAAGAGCCAAATGAGCAGCCTTCTTTTTACCTGTCTGATTATATTTCCTAGGGTTTCAGCACCAAAATGTTGGGGGGACTTTTGACCCAGACTGGGGGGCTAGCTTACCCCAAAAATTGGAGGCTTATCACAAATCTTGTAAAATAAAATGTGATTTATTAGAGGAGTGAATATATGGCTGGGGACAGATTATTATGGAGAACTGTTCCACTGGAGCAAGAGACCTGGTCTATATTTTTACAAAACAAAGGGGAATGAAGGTCAAGATAAAGATAGCTGTGAGGGGATCTTTGAATAATGTGGTATAAGGAGGATATACCACATCTATCCATATCCTGCAGACCTTTATTGCTTATCAGTGTACCAGGGACATGCTCAGCCACATCTTACTCCTGCGGTGGGAGACAGAACTGTTTTTCCCTTGGCCTTGAGGGTTGGGATCTTTAGGGTATTGGGTCCCACTGCATTCCCACAAAACACTGAATATTTTTTTAAATGAGGGAGGGCTATTTAAGGTCTCCAACCTTGCTCTCTCCTCTAGAGCCATCTGGGTCCAGTAGCAAGATATAACTGGAGGTGTCCTGGATGTTTAAGACAATTGAGATTACGTTACTTGCTTATGGTCACACAGCTAGTAAGTGTCTCAGTGAGATTTGAATTCAGTTTCTCTCAACTTCAGGACCAGTACTCTACCCAGTGAGCCACCTAACTGCCCAACAAAAGAGGCACAGGATTGTGTTTACAGCAGAAGAGAGGAAAAAAATCTTAATTTGAAAAAAAGCTATCAGAGACAAATGAATATATATGTGTGTGTGTGTGTGTGTGTGTGTGTAAACCTAACATTCATAGCTTTAAATGTGAAGGGATTAATCAATTCAATTAAAAACAAACAAAGGACAGATTGGATAAGAAAACAAAACTACCATCTGTGGCTTACAAGAAACATTTAAAAACAAAGACATACACAAAATGAAACTGAAGGAAAGGGGGAAAAAATTGCTATGGATCAAGTGAATCCAAAAAAGCAGAAGTTTCAATCATCTCTCTGACAAAGCTAAAACAGGTTCAAAATTTAAAAGGGAGACATAAGGATACCGTATTATGCTTAAAGGAACCAAAGACAAAATAATATTGGTAAGACAACATACTTCAGATACCTTAGCATTCAAATTAATAAGGCAAACATTAAATGAGATACAAGAATACATAAATGGTAACAACATAGTAATAGGAGACTTCAATATCCCTCTCTCAATTATGGATAAGTCTAACAGAAAATAAACAAAATGGTAAATGCAGAACTAAACGAGTTGCTGGAGAATTTAGAGCTTAAATTCTTTTTTTTCCATAAAAGTAATTTATTATTTTCCAGTTACATGTAGAGACAGTTTGCAACATTTGTTTTTATAAGATTTCTAGTTTCAATTTTTTCTTCCTCCCTTCCCTCCCTCCCCACTCCTCCAGACAGCTAGCAATCCAATATAGATTATATATGTACAATCACATTAAACATATTTCTGCATTAGACATGCTGTGCAGGAAGAATCAGAGCAAAAAGGAAAAACCTCAAAAAAGAAAACCAAAAAAAATTAGAGATAATATGGTTCAATCTGCATCTAGATTCGGTGGTTCTTTTTTTTTTCTGGATTTGGAAAGCATTTTCCATCATGAGTCCTTTGGAACTATCTTGGACCATTGTATTGCTGAGAAGAGTCAAGTCTATCACAGTTGATCAGCGCACAATGTTGTTGATACTGTGTACAATGTTCTCCTGGTTCTGCTCACTTCACTCAACATCAGTTCATACAAGTCATTCCAGGATTCTCTAAAATCAGCCTGTAGAGCTTAAATTCTTATGATGTTTTTTTTAATGGTACAAATATTATGCCTATTTCTCAGTACCTCATAGGAGTTTTATTTTTTTTAAGTTATAAAAGTATTTTATTATTTTCTAGTTACATGTAGATATAGTTTTCAACATTTGTTTTTATAAGATTTCTAGTTTCAAATTTTTTCCCTCCATCCCCTCTCTCCCCCCCTCCCCAAGACAGCAAGTAATCTGATATAGGTTATAGGTTATGTACAATAACATTAAACATATTTCTGCTTTAGTCATATTATAAGAGAAGAATCACAGCAAAAAGGGAAAACCTCAAAAAAGAAAAATAACAGCACCAAAAACAAAATAAATAGTATGGTTCAATCTGCATCCATATTCCACAGTTCTTTTTTTTTCTGGATTTGGAGAACCTTTTCCATCATGAATCCCCTGGAACTATCTTGTACTGTTTTATTGCTGAGAAAAATCAAGTCTATCACAGTTGATCAACACATAATGTTGATGATACTGTGTACAGTGTTCTCTTGGTTCTGCTCATCTCATTCATCATCAGTTCATGCAAGTACTTCCAGTTTTCTCGGAAATCCACCTGCTCATTGTTTCTTACAGGACAATAGAATTCCATTACATTCATATACCACAATTTATTCAGCCATTCCCCAATTGATGGGCAATCCCTTAATTTCTAGTTCCTTGCCACCACAAAAAGATGTATAAATATTTTTGCACATGTGGGTCCTTTTCCCTTTTTTTATGATGTCTTTGGGAAAAAGACCCAATAGTGGCATTTCTGGGTCAAAGGGTATGCTCACCTTTATAGCCCTTTGGGCATAATTCCAAATTGCTCTCCAGAATGTTTGGATAAGTTCACAACTCCACCAACAATGCATTAGTGTTCCAATTTCTCCAACATTTATTGTTTTCCCAGCTTTCTGCCTCCCTTCTAATTTTGGATGCATTGCTTATGTTTGTACAAAAACTTTTAATTTAATATAATCAAAATCATCTATTTTTCATTTCATAATATTCTCTATCTCTTGTTTGGTCATAAACTGTTCTCCTTTCCAAAGATCTGAAAGGTAAACTACTCATAGGAGTTTTACCAAAAAAAAAAAAAACCTGACTTTGCACTTTGGTGAAGAAATGTTGGATATAAATATAAAACAAAATAGTAAGTATATCATTTAGATAATTTGCATAATGAAATAAAAATAGTTATTGGGCCAAAAACCACAGAGAAAAAATATATCGAAATGGAAACTTAACAATTAAATATTAAATAATGAGTAGGTCAAAGAATAAATTATTGAAACAACTATATGAAAGAAAAACTTCTGAGTTAACATCTGTTCAAGCCTCCCATCTCCATGACAGTACTATAAGGACAGAGAACCTAGGATGAAGAATTATACTTTAATTATGGCTTCCTTTATCAAGTTCATAACTGAAGGATAAATTACGTATTGCAAATAGTAATTATTTCAATTATCTTTACTGACACCCCTTTGAATAATTCTCTGTGTGTATGTCTCCATCTCTTTTTTTAAAATCTTTTTTAAAGAAAAGCAAAAGTACAAAAAACAGTTACTGCTTTCAAGGAGCTTAAAATCTAATATTGGAGACAACCTGCAATTAAATAAGTATATACATCATATATTGGGAATAGAATAAAGGAGGAGGCTCAATTAGATGGAAAGAATAAGGATCTGTAGAAGGTGAGATTTGATCTGAGACCAGAAGAAAGCCAGGAAAATATAGATACAGATGTGATAAGGATATTTCAGTCATTTTGATATTATATATGCTATTTGCCAAAATATTAAAAATGGGCATCGTTCTTATTTCTTTCTTTTTTCATTTATTTAGAATTTTATTTTCCCTCAATTATAAGTAAAAATAATTTTAATGTCCATTTTAAGAACTTTGTGTTCCAAATTCTCTTCCTCCCTCCCTCCCCACCACCCCCCTTAAGAAAGCAAGCAATTTGTTCTTTGTTGAAGTTACCATCTGCACAGCCACTTGGAATCAGCAGTTCCTGCCTCTCCTCCTCCTGACTCAGCACTCTTCCCCTCCCTTCCCCCCTCCCCTAAACAGCAGGTAATCTGATATAGGTTATATATATATATACAATAACATCAAACACATTTCTGCATTAGTCATGTAATACTGGAAGAATCAGAGTAAAAAAGAAAAACCTCAAAAAAGAAAAACAACAGCACCAAATACAAAAGAAATAGTATGTTCCAATCAGCATCTATATTCCACAGTTCCTTTTTTTTCTGGATTTGAACAGCCTTTTCCATGATGTGTCCTTTGGAACTTCCTTGTACCATGGTATTGGTGAGAAGAATCTAGTCTGGGCAGCTAGGTGGTACAGTGGATAAAGAGCTGGCCCTGGATTCAGAAGGACCTGAGTTCAAATCCAGCCACAGACACTTGACAACTGTGTGACCCTGGGCTGACTTAATCCTCATTGCCCCACAAAAATAAAAAGAAAAGAGAAGAATCTAGTCTATCACAATTGATCAAGACATAATGTCGATGATACTGTGTACAATATTCTGGTACTGCTCATCTAATTCAGCATCACTTCATGCAAGTCCTTCCAGGTTTCTCTGAACTCCTCCTGTTCATCATTTCTTACAGCACAATAGAATTCCATTACATTCATATACCACATCTTGTTCAGCCATTCCCCAATTGATGGATGGGCAACCCCTCAATTTCCAATTCCCTGCCACCACAAAAAGAGCAGCTATAAATATTTTTGTACATGTGGGTCCCTTTCCCTTTTCCATGATCTCTTTGGGAAAAAGACCCAAAAGTGGTATTGCTAGGTCAAAGGGTATGCACAGCTTTACAGCCCTTTGGGTATAATTAAAATCATTGGGTATAATTGCTTTCCAGAATGTGTGGATAAGTTCACAACTCCACCAACAATGCATTAGTGTTCCAATTTTTCCACAGCTTCTCCAAAATTTATTATTTACCTTTTTTGTCATATTAGCCAATCTGATAGGCATCAGGTGGTACCCCAGAGCTGTTTCAATTTGCATGTTTCTAATCAATAGTCCTTCATATGGGAATAGAAAGCTTTGATTTCTTCATCAGAAAATAACCTGTTCATATTCTTTGACCATTTCTCAATTGGGGAATGACTTGGATTCTTATAAATTTTATTTAGGTCTCTCTATATTTTAGAAATAAGGTCTTTATCAGAAATACTGGCCATAAAAATTGTTTCCCAGCTTTCTGCATCCCTTCTAATTTTAGATGCATTGCTTCTGTTTGTACAAAACCTTTTTAATTTAATGTAATCAAAATCATCCATTTTGCATTTCATAATATTCTCTATCTCTTGTTTAGTCATAAACTGTTCTCCTTTCCAAAGATCTGAAAGGTAGACTATTCCTTCCTCTCCTAATTTACCTATGGTATCACTTGTTATGTCCAAATCATGTATGCATTTTGAACTTATTTTAGCATAAGGTGTAAGATGTTGGTCTATGCCTAATTTCTGCCATACTATCTTCCAGTTTTCCCAGCAGTTTTTGTCAAATACTGGATTCCTATCCCAGAAGCTGGGGTCTTTGGGTTTATCAAACAGTATGTTACCAATGTCAGTTACTACTGTGTCTCCTGTGCCTAGCCTATTCCATTGATCCTCCACTCTATTTCTTAGCCAGTACCAGATAGTTTTGATGACTGCTGCTTCATAGTTGAGCTTCAGATTTGGTACAGCTAACCCACCTTCCTGTGCATTTTTTTCATTATTTCCCTTGATATTCTTGACTTTTTGTTTTTCCAGATGAATTTTGGTATTATTTTTTCTAGGTAGTCTGATTGGTATGGCACTGAATAAGTAAATTAATTTATATAGAATTGTCATTTTTATTATATTAGCTCAGCCTATCCATGAGCAGTTGATATCTTTCTAATTATTGAGATCTAATTTAATTTGTGTGAAAAGTGTTTGGTAATTGTGTTCATAGAGTTCCTGGATTTTCCTTGGCAAGTGGACTCCCAAGTATTTTATATTATCTACCATTTCTTTAAATGGAATTTCTCTTTCTATCTCTTGCTGCTGGACTTTTTTGGTCATGTATAGAAATGCAGATGATTTATGTGGATTTATTTTATATCTTGCTACTTTGCTAAAGTTGTTAATTGTTTCAAGTAATTTTTGAGTTGATTCTCTAAGTATACTATCATATCATGTGCAAAGAGTGATGGTTTTGTTTCCTTCTTGCCTATTCTAATTCTTTTAATTCCTTTTTCTGCTCTCATAGATTAAGCTAAAATTTCTAATACAATATTAAATAATAGAGGGGATAATGGACATCCCTGTTTCACCCCTGATCTTATTGGGAAGGCCTCTAACTTCTCTCCATTGCATATAATGCTTGCTGATGGTTTTAGGTAGATACTGCTTATTATGTTAAGGAAAGCTCCACCTATTCCTAAACTGTCTAGTGTTTTTATTAGGAATGGGTGTTGTATTTTGTCTGCATCTATTGAGATAAACATATGATTTTGGTTGGTTTTCTTATTGATGTGGTTGATTATGTTAATAGTTTTTCTAATGTTGAACCAGCCCTGCATTCCTGGTATAAATCTCATCTGGTCATAGTGTATTATCCTGGTGATCACTTGCTGTAATCTCCATGCTAATATCTTATTCAAGATTTTTGCATCAACATTCATTAGGGAAATTGGTCTGTAATTTTCTTTCTCTGTTTTTGCTTTGCGTGGTTTTGGTAACAACACCATATTTGTGTCATAAAAGGAATTTGGTAGAACTCCCTCTTCACCTATTTTTCCAAATAATTTGTATAACATTGGAATTAATTGTTCTGTAAATGGTTGGTAGAGTTCACCTGTAAACCCATCTGGCCCTAGGGATTTTTTCTTAGGCAGTTCATTAATGGCTTGTTTAATTTCTTTTTCTAATATGGGCTTATTTAATGATTTTATTTCCTCTTCAGTTAACCTAGGCAGTTTGTATTTTTGGAAATATTTACCCATTTCATTTAGATTGTTGAATTTATTGGCATACAGTTGGGCAAAATAGTTCCTAATAATTGCTTTAATTTCCACTTCATTGGTGGTAAAATCACCCCTTTCATTTTTGATACTGGCAAATTCGTTTTCTTCTTTATTTTAACTAAATTATCTATCTATTTTATTGTTTTTTCATAAAACCAGCTCTTAGTTTTATTGATTAATTCTATAATTTTCTTGCTTTCAATTTTATTAATTTCTCCTTTAATTTTCAGGATTTTGAATTTAGTATTTAATTGGGGATTTCTAATTTGTTCTTTTTCCAGCTTTTTAAGTTGCATGCCCAATTCATTGATCTCCTCTTTCTCTTTTTTATTCACGTAAGCAGTTAGAGCTATAAAATTTCCCGCAAGCACTGCTTTGGCTGCATCCCAAAGACTTTGATATGTTGTCTCATTATTTTCTTTTTCTTGGATAAAGTTATTGATTGTTTCTATGATTTGTTGTTTGACCCACTCATTCTTTAGAATGAAATTATTTAGTTTCCAATTGATTTTTAGTGTACCTTTCAATGGTTCTTTATTACATGTAATTTGTATTACATCATGATCTGAGAAGGATGCATTTACTATTTCTGCCTTTCTATATTTGACTATAATGTTTTTGTGCCCTAATACATGGTCAAGTTTTGAAAATGTGCCATATACTCCTGAGAAAATGGTATATTCCTTTCTCTCCCCATTCAGTTTTCTCCAGACATCTATCATGTCTAAATTTTCTAGTATTCTATTAACCTCTTCCACTACATTTTTTGACTAGATTTATCTAATTGTGAGAGGGGAAGATTTAGATCCCCCACTAGTATAGTATTGCTATTTCCTCTTGTAATTCATTTAACTTCTATAAGAATTTGTATACTATATCACTTGGCACATACATGTTTAATATTGATATTACTTCATTATCTATAGTACCTTTTAGCAAGATGTAGTTTCCTTCCTTATCTTTTTCAATTACATCTTTTTTTGCCTTTGCTTTGTCTGAGATAAGGATTGCTACCCCTGCTTTTTTTACTTTAGCTGAAGCATAATATATCCTGCTCCAGCCTTTTACCTTTACTCTGTGTGTATCTATCTCTCTGCTTCAAATATATTTCTTGTAAACAACATATTGTAGGATTCTAGTTTTTAATCCACTCTGCAACTCTCTTCCATTTTATGGCAGAGTTCATCCCATTCACATTCACAGTTATTATTACTAACTCTCTATTCTCCTCCATTCTATTTACCCCCTGTGTACTTTCCCCCCTTCTTTTACCCTATTCCTCCTCACCAACTTTTTGCTTCTTACCTCTGCCTCCCCCAATCTGCCCTCCCTTTTTATCACCCTCTCCCTTTTCTTTACCCTTTTCTCCCTTGCTTTTGCCCTCCCTTCTATCAGTCCCCCCCTTTCCCCTTACCCTTTTACTTCCCTAAAGAATAAGTTAAGTTTCTTTATCCAAATGGATGTATATGGTATTCCCTCTTTGAATCAAATCTAGTGAGAGTAGGGTTGAAACAATGTTCACCCCTCCCTTCTTTCTCTTTATTGTAATAGTTTTTTTCACCCCTTCATATAATGTAATTCACCCCATTCCACCTCCCCTTTCCTCTTCTCCCCATAAAATCCCTTTTTAACCCCTTAATTTTCTTTATATCATTACATCAAACACAATTTATATTTATATCATCTGTGTATAATCCTTCTGTCTGCCCAAATACATATACAGTTCTCAAGAGTTATAAGTATTATCTTCCTGTGTAGGCATGTAAACAGTTTAACCTTATTGAGTAATGTTTTCCCCCCTGTTTACCTTTTTAAACTTCTCTTGAGTCTTGTATGTTAAGATGAAATTTTCTATTCAGATCTGGTCTTTTCATCAGGAAACCTTGAAAGTCCCTAATTTCATTGAATGTCCATCTTTTTCCCTAGAAGAGGATGAGAAGTTTTGCTGGATAATAGATTCTTGGCTGCAATCCAAGCTCCTTTGCTTTCCGGAATATATTCTAAACCTTCTGATCCTTTAATGTTGAAGCTGCCAGGTCCAGAGCAATCCTGACTATGGCTCCATCATATTTAAATTGCTTTTTCTGACTGCTTGGAGTATTTACTCCTTCACCTGGTAATTCTGTAATTTGGCTACAATATTCCTTGGAGTTTTCCATTTGGGGTCTCTTTCAGGAGGTGATCAGTGGATTCTTCCAATGACAATTTTATCGTCTGATTCTATAATATCAGGGCAGTTCTCCTTAATAATTTCCTGGAATATGGTGTCTAGATTCTTTTTCTGATCATGGCTTTCAGGCAGTCCAATGATTCTCCATTTGTCTCTCCTGGATCTGTTTTCCATGGCAGTTGTCTTTCCAATGAGGTATTTCACATTTTCTTCTATTTTTTCATATTTTTCATTTTGCTTTACTGATTCTTGGTGTCTCATGGATTCCTTATCTTCCAACTGTCCAATTTTAATTTTTAAGGCATTGTTTTCTTCAGTGAGATTATGAACTTTTTTTCCCCTTTTTCCAAATGAATTTTTAAGGAATTGTTTTCTTCAGTCAATCTTTTTGCTTCCTTTTCCAAGCTACTAATTCTTTTTTCATAATTTTCTTGTGTTGCTTTCATTTGTCTCCCCATTTTTTCTACCTCTTTCCATTGATTTTGAAAATCCTTTTTGAGTTCTCTTCACATTTTTTCTTCTACCTCTCTCAATTGATTTTTAAAATCCTTTTTGAGCTCTTCCAAGAAGGCTTTTTATTCTTGAGACCAATTCATCTTCCCTTTCAAGGCTTCACATGCAGGCAATTTGAGAGTATGGTCGTCATCTGATTTTGTGTTTGCCTCTTCCCTGTTGATACAGAAGCTCTCAATGGTGAGAGCTCTTTCTTGTTTCTTACTCATACTGCAGCTTATTTATTTATTTATTTAAAGTTGAGGTCTGCTCTGGGGGCACCAGTTTCCATGTTTCAAGGTTCTTGTGCTGGGTATAGGGGCTGTGTCACTGGCTTTCTACACTGAGGCCTCTCTGGCTTGTGGATTTCTCACCACCCTGGGCTTGCTGACTGTGCACTGGGATCAGTAGGCCTGGTCATGCCTGTCCTGTGGGTGACTCTCCAGCTGGCAACCTGCCCTCTCGGCTGGTGCAGGTGGGTTTCGCCACAGTCCTGTTGTACCAGCAGCTTGTTGAGCCAGGATCCAGGAGCCTCAGTTGCTCAACTGTGGCCCACAGTTTTCTGCTGACTTGCCCTAAGCTCTCCACACTGTGCTGTGCCTCCCTTTTGCCAGAGTGAGACCAACCTTTCCTGAAGTCTTCTAAATTATCTCTGGCTGGAAGACTGTGTCTCTCTGTCTCTTTGCAGGTTTTGTAGTTTCATATTCCATCCAGAGGCTCGATTTAATGTTCTTTTTGAGGGAATCAAAGGAGAGCTCAAGCGACTGGCTACCTTCTCTCTGCCATCTTGGCTCCGCCCCTCTTGTTTAACTTTTTATGTTTCTCTTGAGTCTTGTATTTGAAAATCAAATTTTCTTTTCAACTCAGGTCTTTTCATCAAGAATGCTTGAAAGTCCCCCTTTCATTGAATTCCCATTTTTCCCCCTAAATAAGTATACTCAGTTTTGCTGGGTACATGATTCTTGGTTGTAATCCCAGTTCCTTTGCCCTCTGGAATATCATATTCTGAGCCCTACAATCCTTTAATGTAAAAGCTGCTAGATCTTGTATTATCCTTATTGTGGCTCCATAATAATTGAATTCTGTCTTTCTGGCTGCTTGCAATGTTTTCTCCTTGATCTGGGAGCTCTGGACTTTGTCAATAATATTCCTGGGAGTTTTCATTTTAGGATCTCTTTTAGGAGGTGTGGAAATTTATTTTGATTTGGGGACCCTACCTTTGGGCTGAGATTAGAAAGCCTTAGGCCCTCAGGGTCTCTTCTGTGTGGGAGGTGCTGGTGCCCCTCCCCCTCCGCTTCAGCTGAGCCAAAAAGCCCTGTCAGCTGTACAAGACGCCAGGTCAGACAGCTAGGGGAGGGAGCCCCAGCTCTCTCCACCCTGAGAGGATCTATCCGAGAGATCCTGGGCTCGTCCAGGCTGGGCTCTGGCATAGCCCATGCTGAGGTTCCAGGCGCGCAGCAGGGGCAGGGGCCCCTGGAGCCCTGGGTG